>NW_027617396.1:0-120959 GCF_964187855.1 Myxine glutinosa
AGTGGTTTTTCAACACTAACACAAGTGCGAAAAGTGGTTTTTCAACACTAACACAAGTGCAAAAAGTGGTTTTTCAACACTAACACAAGTGCGAAAAGTGTTTTTTCCACACTAATACAAGTGCAAAAGTGGTTTCCTGCACCAACACTAGTGCGAAAAGTGGTTTTTCAACACTAACACAAGTGCGAAAAGTGGTTTTTCAACACTAACACAAGTGCGAAAAGTGGTTTTTCAACACTAACACAAGTGCGAAAAGTGGTTTTTCCACACTAATACAAGTGCAAAAGTGGTTTCCTGCACCAACACAAGTGTGAAAAGTGGTTTTTCAACACAAACACAAGTGCGAAAAGTGGTTTTTCAACACTAACACAAGTGCGAAAAGTGGTTTTTTCAACACTAACACAAGTGCGAAAAGTGGTTTTTCAACACTAACACAAGTGCGAAAAGTGGTTTTTTCACACTAATACAAGTGCAAAAGTGGTTTTTCAACACTAACACAAGTGCGAAAGGTGTTTTTTCAACACTAACACAAGTGCGAAAAGTGGTTTTTCAACACTAACACAAGTGCGAAAAGTGGTTTTTCCACACTAATACAAGTGAAAAAGTGGTTTCCTGCACCAACACAAGTGCGAAAAGTGGTTTTTTCAACACTATCACAAGTGCGAAAAGTGTTTTTTCCACACTAATACAAGTGCAAAAGAGGTTTTTCAATGCTAACACAAGTGCGAAAAGTGGTTTTCAACACTAACACAAGTGCGAAAAGTGGTTTTTCAACACTAACACAAGTGCGAAAAGTGGTTTTTCAACACTAACACAAGTGCGAAAAGTGGTTTTTCAACACTAACACAAGTGCGAAAAGTGGTTTTTCAACACTAACACAAGTGCGGAAGTGGTTTCCTGCACCAACACAAGTGCGAAAAGTGGTTTTTCAACACTAACACAAGTGCGAAAAGTGGTTTTTCAACACTAACACAAGTGCGAAAAGTGGTTTTTCAACACTAACACAAGTGCGAAAAGTGTTTTTTCCACACTAATACAAGTGGAAAAAGTGGTTTTTCCACACTAATACAAGTGCAAAAGTGGTTTCCTGCACGAACACAAGTGCGAAAAGTGGTTTTTCAACAATAACACAAGTGCGAAAAGTGGTTTTTCCACACTAATACAAGTGCAAAAGTGGTTTCCTGCACCAACACAAGTGCGAAAAGTGGGTTTTTCAACACTAACACAAGTGCGAAAAGTGGTTTTTCAACACTAACACAAGTGCGAAAAGTGGTTTTTCCACACTAATACAAGTGCAAAAGTGGTTTCCTGCACCAACACAAGTGCGAAAAGTAGTTTTTCAACACTAAAACAAGAGCGAAAAGTGGTTTTTCAACACTATCACAAGTGCAAAAAGTGTTTTTTCCACACTAATACAAGTGCAAAAGTGGTTTCCTGCACCAACACAAGTGCGAAAAGTGGTTTTTCAACACTAACACAAGTGCAAAAAGTGGTTTTTCAACACTAACACAAGTGCGAAAAGTGTTTTTTCCACACTAATACAAGTGCAAAAGTGGTTTCCTGCACCAACAATAGTGCGAAAAGTGGTTTTTCAACACTAACACAAGTGCGAAAAGTGGTTTTTCAACACTAACACAAGTGCGAAAAGTGGTTTTTCAACACTAACACAAGTGCGAAAAGTGGTTTTTCCACACTAATACAAGTGCAAAAGTGGTTTCCTGCACCAACACAAGTGTGAAAAGTGGTTTTTCAACACGAACACAAGTGCGAGAAGTGGTTTTTCAACACTAACACAAGTGCGAAAAGTGGTTTTTCAACACTAACACAAGTGCGAAAAGTGGTTTTTCAACACTAACACAAGTGCGAAAAGTGGTTTTTTCACACTAATACAAGTGCAAAAGTGGTTTTTCAACACTCACACAAGTGCGAAAGGTGTTTTTTCAACACTAACACAAGTGCGAAAAGTGGTTTTTCAACACTAACACAAGTGCGAAAAGTGGTTTTTCAACACTAACACAAGTGCAAAAAGTGGTTTTTCAACACTAACACAAGTGCGAAAAGTGTTTTTTCCACACTAATACAAGTGCAAAAGTGGTTTCCTGCACCAACACTAGTGCGAAAAGTGGTTTTTCAACACTAACACAAGTGCGAAAAGTGGTTTTTCAACACTAACACAAGTGCGAAAAGTGGTTTTTCAACACTAACACAAGTGCGAAAAGTGGTTTTTCCACACTAATACAAGTGCAAAAGTGGTTTCCTGCACCAACACAAGTGTGAAAAGTGGTTTTTCAACACAAACACAAGTGCGAAAAGTGGTTTTTCAACACTAACACAAGTGCGAAAAGTGGTTTTTCAACACTAACACAAGTGCGAAAAGTGGTTTTTCAACACTAACACAAGTGCGAAAAGTGGTTTTTTCACACTAATACAAGTGCAAAAGTGGTTTTTCAACACTAACACAAGTGCGAAAGGTGTTTTTTCAACACTAACACAAGTGCGAAAAGTGGTTTTTCAACACTAACACAAGTGCGAAAAGTGGTTTTTCCACACTAATACAAGTGAAAAAGTGGTTTCCTGCACCAACACAAGTGCGAAAAGTGGTTTTTCAACACTATCACAAGTGCGAAAAGTGTTTTTTCCACACTAATACAAGTGCAAAAGAGGTTTTTCAACGCTAACACAAGTGCGAAAAGTGGTTTTTCAACACTAACACAAGTGCGAAAAGTGGTTTTTCAACACTAACACAAGTGCGAAAAGTGGTTTTTCAACACTAACACAAGTGCGAAAAGTGGTTTTTCAACACTAACACAAGTGCGAAAAGTGGTTTTTCAACACTAACACAAGTGCGGAAGTGGTTTCCTGCACCAACACAAGTGCGAAAAGTGGTTTTTCAACACTAACACAAGTGCGAAAAGTGGTTTTTCAACACTAACACAAGTGCGAAAAGTGGTTTTTCAACACTAACACAAGTGCGAAAAGTGTTTTTTCCACACTAATACAAGTGGAAAAAGTGGTTTTTCCACACTAATACAAGTGCAAAAGTGGTTTCCTGCACGAACACAAGTGCGAAAAGTGGTTTTTCAACAATAACACAAGTGCGAAAAGTGGTTTTTCCACACTAATACAAGTGCAAAAGTGGTTTCCTGCACCAACACAAGTGCGAAAAGTGGGTTTTTCAACACTAACACAAGTGCGAAAAGTGGTTTTTCAACACTAACACAAGTGCGAAAAGTGGTTTTTCCACACTAATACAAGTGCAAAAGTGGTTTCCTGCACCAACACAAGTGCGAAAAGTAGTTTTTCAACACTAAAACAAGTGCGAAAAGTGGTTTTTCAACACTATCACAAGTGCAAAAAGTGTTTTTTCCACACTAATACAAGTGCAAAAGTGGTTTCCTGCACCAACACAAGTGCGAAAAGTGGTTTTTCAACACTAACACAAGTGCAAAAAGTGGTTTTTCAACACTAACACAAGTGCGAAAAGTGTTTTTTCCACACTAATACAAGTGCAAAAGTGGTTTCCTGCACCAACACTAGTGCGAAAAGTGGTTTTTCAACACTAACACAAGTGCGAAAAGTGGTTTTTCAACACTAACACAAGTGTGAAAAGTGGTTTTTCAACACTAACACAAGTGCGAAAAGTGGTTTTTCCACACTAATACAAGTGCAAAAGTGGTTTCCTGCACCAACACAAGTGTGAAAAGTGGTTTTTCAACACGAACACAAGTGCGAAAGTGGTTTTTCAACACTAACACAAGTGCGAAAAGTGGTTTTTCAACACTAACACAAGTGCGAAAAGTGGTTTTTCAACACTAACACAAGTGCGAAAAGTGGTTTTTTCACACTAATACAAGTGCAAAAGTGGTTTTTCAACACTAACACAAGTGCGAAAGGTGTTTTTTCAACACTAACACAAGTGCGAAAAGTGGTTTTTCAACACTAACACAAGTGCGAAAAGTGGTTTTTCCACACTAATACAAGTGAAAAAGTGGTTTCCTGCACCAACACAAGTGCGAAAAGTGGTTTTTCAACACTATCACAAGTGCGAAAAGTGTTTTTTCCACACTAATACAAGTGCAAAAGAGGTTTTTCAACGCTAACACAAGTGCGAAAAGTGGTTTTTCAACACTAACACAAGTGCGAAAAGTGGTTTTTCAACACTAACACAAGTGCGAAAAGTGGTTTTTCCACACTAATACAAGTGCAAAAGTGGTTTCCTGCACCAACACAAGTGCGAAAAGTGGTTTTTCAACACTATCACAAGTGCAAAAAGTGGTTTTTCAACACTAACACAAGTGCGAAAAGTGGTTTTTCAACACTAACACAAGTGCGAAAAGTGTTTTTTCCACACTAATACAAGTGCAAAAGTGGTTTCCTGCACCAACACTAGTGCGAAAAGTGGTTTTTCAACACTAACACAAGTGCGAAAAGTGGTTTTTCAACACTAACACAAGTGCGAAAAGTGTTTTTTCCACACTAATACAAGTGGAAAAAGTGGTTTTTCCACACTAATACAAGTGCAAAAGTGGTTTCCTGCACGAACACAAGTGCGAAAAGTGGTTTTTCAACAATAACACAAGTGCGAAAAGTGGTTTTTCCACACTAATACAAGTGCAAAAGTGGTTTCCTGCACCAACACAAGTGCGAAAAGTGGGTTTTTCAACACTAACACAAGTGCGAAAAGTGGTTTTTCAACACTAACACAAGTGCGAAAAGTGGTTTTTCCACACTAATACAAGTGCAAAAGTGGTTTCCTGCACCAACACAAGTGCGAAAAGTAGTTTTTCAACACTAAAACAAGTGCGAAAAGTGGTTTTTCAACACTATCACAAGTGCAAAAAGTGTTTTTTCCACACTAATACAAGTGCAAAAGTGGTTTCCTGCACCAACACAAGTGCGAAAAGTGGTTTTTCAACACTAACACAAGTGCAAAAAGTGGTTTTTCAACACTAACACAAGTGCGAAAAGTGTTTTTTCCACACTAATACAAGTGCAAAAGTGGTTTCCTGCACCAACACTAGTGCGAAAAGTGGTTTTTCAACACTAACACAAGTGCGAAAAGTGGTTTTTCAACACTAACACAAGTGCGAAAAGTGGTTTTTCAACACTAACACAAGTGCGAAAAGTGGTTTTTCCACACTAATACAAGTGCAAAAGTGGTTTCCTGCACCAACACAAGTGTGAAAAGTGGTTTTTCAACACGAACACAAGTGCGAAAAGTGGTTTTTCAACACTAACACAAGTGCGAAAAGTGGTTTTTCAACACTAACACAAGTGCGAAAAGTGGTTTTTTCACACTAATACAAGTGCAAAAGTGGTTTTTCAACACTAACACAAGTGCGAAAGGTGTTTTTTCAACACTAACACAAGTGCGAAAAGTGGTTTTTCAACACTAACACAAGTGCGAAAAGTGGTTTTTCCACACTAATACAAGTAGCAAAAGTGGTTTCCTGCACCAACACAAGTGCGAAAAGTGGTTTTTCAACACTATCACAAGTGCGAAAAGTGTTTTTCCCACACTAATACAAGTGCAAAAGAGGTTTTTCAACGCTAACACAAGTGCGAAAAGTGGTTTTTCAACACTAACACAAGTGCGAAAAGTGGTTTTTCAACACTAACACAAGTGCGAAAAGTGGTTTTTCCACACTAATACAAGTGCAAAAGTGGTTTCCTGCACCAACACAAGTGCGAAAAGTGGTTTTTCAACACTATCACAAGTGCAAAAAGTGGTTTTTCAACACTAACACAAGTGCGAAAAGTGGTTTTTCAACACTAACACAAGTGTGAAAAGTGGTTTTTCCACACTAATACAAGTGCAAAAGTGGTTTCCTGCACCAACACAAGTGCGAAAAGTGGTTTTTCAACACTAACACAAGTGTGAAAAGTGGTTTTTCCACACTAATACAAGTGCAAAAGTGGTTTCCTGCACCAACACAAGTGCGAAAAGTGGTTTTTCAACACTATCACAAGTGCAAAAAGTGGTTTTTCCACACTAATACAAGTGCAAAAGTGGTTTCCTGCACCAACACAAGTGCGAAAAGTGGTTTTTCAACACTAACACAAGTGCTAAAAGTGGTTTTTCAACACTAACATAAGTGCGAAAAGTGGTTTTTCAACACTAACACAAGTGCAAAAGTGGTTTTTCAAGACTAACACAAGTGCAAAAGTGGTTTTTCAACACTAACACAAGTGCGAAAAGTGGTTTTTCAACACTAACACAACTGCGAAAAGTGGTTTTTCAACACTAACACAAGTGCAAAAAGTGGTTTTTCTACACTAACACAAGCGCGAAAAGTGTTTTTTCCACACTAATACAAGTGGAAAAAGTGGTTTTCAACACTATCACAAGTGCAAAAAGTGTTTTTTCCACACTAATACAAGTGCAAAAGTGGTTTCCTGCATGAACACAAGTGCGAAAAGTGGTTTTTCAACAATAACACAAGTGCGAAAAGTGGTTTTTCCACACTAATACAAGTGCAAAAGTGGTTTCCTGCACCAACACAAGTGCGAAAAGTGGGTTTTTCAACACTAACACAAGTGCGAAAAGTGGTTTTTCAACACTAACACAAGTGCGAAAAGTGGTTTTTCCACACTAATACAAGTGCAAAAGTGGTTTCCTGCACCAACACAAGTGCGAAAAGTAGTTTTTCAACACTAAAACAAGAGCGAAAAGTGGTTTTTCAACACTATCACAAGTGCAAAAAGTGTTTTTTCCACACTAATACAAGTGCAAAAGTGGTTTCCTGCACCAACACAAGTGCGAAAAGTGGTTTTTCAACACTAACACAAGTGCAAAAAGTGGTTTTTCAACACTAACACAAGTGCGAAAAGTGTTTTTTCCACACTAATACAAGTGCAAAAGTGGTTTCCTGCACCAACAATAGTGCGAAAAGTGGTTTTTCAACACTAACACAAGTGCGAAAAGTGGTTTTTCAACACTAACACAAGTGCGAAAAGTGGTTTTTCAACACTAACACAAGTGCGAAAAGTGGTTTTTCCACACTAATACAAGTGCAAAAGTGGTTTCCTGCACCAACACAAGTGTGAAAAGTGGTTTTTCAACACGAACACAAGTGCGAGAAGTGGTTTTTCAACACTAACACAAGTGCGAAAAGTGGTTTTTCAACACTAACACAAGTGCGAAAAGTGGTTTTTCAACACTAACACAAGTGCGAAAAGTGGTTTTTTCACACTAATACAAGTGCAAAAGTGGTTTTTCAACACTAACACAAGTGCGAAAGGTGTTTTTTCAACACTAACACAAGTGCGAAAAGTGGTTTTTCAACACTAACACAAGTGCGAAAAGTGGTTTTTCAACACTAACACAAGTGCAAAAAGTGGTTTTTCAACACTAACACAAGTGCGAAAAGTGTTTTTTCCACACTAATACAAGTGCAAAAGTGGTTTCCTGCACCAACACTAGTGCGAAAAGTGGTTTTTCAACACTAACACAAGTGCGAAAAGTGGTTTTTCAACACTAACACAAGTGCGAAAAGTGGTTTTTCAACACTAACACAAGTGCGAAAAGTGGTTTTTCCACACTAATACAAGTGCAAAAGTGGTTTCCTGCACCAACACAAGTGTGAAAAGTGGTTTATCAACACAAACACAAGTGCGAAAAGTGGTTTTTCAACACTAACACAAGTGCGAAAAGTGGTTTTTCAACACTAACACAAGTGCGAAAAGTGGTTTTTCAACACTAACACAAGTGCGAAAAGTGGTTTTTTCACACTAATACAAGTGCAAAAGTGGTTTTTCAACACTAACACAAGTGCGAAAGGTGTTTTTTCAACACTAACACAAGTGCGAAAAGTGGTTTTTCAACACTAACACAAGTGCGAAAAGTGGTTTTTCCACACTAATACAAGTGAAAAAGTGGTTTCCTGCACCAACACAAGTGCGAAAAGTGGTTTTTCAACACTATCACAAGTGCGAAAAGTGTTTTTTCCACACTAATACAAGTGCAAAAGAGGTTTTTCAATGCTAACACAAGTGCGAAAAGTGGTTTTTCAACACTAACACAAGTGCGAAAAGTGGTTTTTCAACACTAACACAAGTGCGAAAAGTGGTTTTTCAACACTAACACAAGTGCGAAAAGTGGTTTTTCAACACTAACACAAGTGCGAAAAGTGGTTTTTCAACACTAACACAAGTGCGGAAGTGGTTTCCTGCACCAACACAAGTGCGAAAAGTGGTTTTTCAACACTAACACAAGTGCGAAAAGTGGTTTTTCAACACTAACACAAGTGCGAAAAGTGGTTTTTCAACACTAACACAAGTGCGAAAAGTGTTTTTTCCACACTAATACAAGTGGAAAAAGTGGTTTTTCCACACTAATACAAGTGCAAAAGTGGTTTCCTGCACGAACACAAGTGCGAAAAGTGGTTTTTCAACAATAACACAAGTGCGAAAAGTGGTTTTTCCACACTAATACAAGTGCAAAAGTGGTTTCCTGCACCAACACAAGTGCGAAAAGTGGGTTTTTCAACACTAACACAAGTGCGAAAAGTGGTTTTTCAACACTAACACAAGTGCGAAAAGTGGTTTTTCCACACTAATACAAGTGCAAAAGTGGTTTCCTGCACCAACACAAGTGCGAAAAGTAGTTTTTCAACACTAAAACAAGAGCGAAAAGTGGTTTTTCAACACTATCACAAGTGCAAAAAGTGTTTTTTCCACACTAATACAAGTGCAAAAGTGGTTTCCTGCACCAACACAAGTGCGAAAAGTGGTTTTTCAACACTAACACAAGTGCAAAAAGTGGTTTTTCAACACTAACACAAGTGCGAAAAGTGTTTTTTCCACACTAATACAAGTGCAAAAGTGGTTTCCTGCACCAACAATAGTGCGAAAAGTGGTTTTTCAACACTAACACAAGTGCGAAAAGTGGTTTTTCAACACTAACACAAGTGCGAAAAGTGGTTTTTCAACACTAACACAAGTGCGAAAAGTGGTTTTTCCACACTAATACAAGTGCAAAAGTGGTTTCCTGCACCAACACAAGTGTGAAAAGTGGTTTTTCAACACGAACACAAGTGCGAGAAGTGGTTTTTCAACACTAACACAAGTGCGAAAAGTGGTTTTTCAACACTAACACAAGTGCGAAAAGTGGTTTTTCAACACTAACACAAGTGCGAAAAGTGGTTTTTTCACACTAATACAAGTGCAAAAGTGGTTTTTCAACACTCACACAAGTGCGAAAGGTGTTTTTTCAACACTAACACAAGTGCGAAAAGTGGTTTTTCAACACTAACACAAGTGCGAAAAGTGGTTTTTCAACACTAACACAAGTGCAAAAAGTGGTTTTTCAACACTAACACAAGTGCGAAAAGTGTTTTTTCCACACTAATACAAGTGCAAAAGTGGTTTCCTGCACCAACACTAGTGCGAAAAGTGGTTTTTCAACACTAACACAAGTGCGAAAAGTGGTTTTTCAACACTAACACAAGTGCGAAAAGTGGTTTTTCAACACTAACACAAGTGCGAAAAGTGGTTTTTCCACACTAATACAAGTGCAAAAGTGGTTTCCTGCACCAACACAAGTGTGAAAAGTGGTTTTTCAACACAAACACAAGTGCGAAAAGTGGTTTTTCAACACTAACACAAGTGCGAAAAGTGGTTTTTCAACACTAACACAAGTGCGAAAAGTGGTTTTTCAACACTAACACAAGTGCGAAAAGTGGTTTTTTCACACTAATACAAGTGCAAAAGTGGTTTTTCAACACTAACACAAGTGCGAAAGGTGTTTTTTCAACACTAACACAAGTGCGAAAAGTGGTTTTTCAACACTAACACAAGTGCGAAAAGTGGTTTTTCCACACTAATACAAGTGAAAAAGTGGTTTCCTGCACCAACACAAGTGCGAAAAGTGGTTTTTCAACACTATCACAAGTGCGAAAAGTGTTTTTTCCACACTAATACAAGTGCAAAAGAGGTTTTTCAACGCTAACACAAGTGCGAAAAGTGGTTTTTCAACACTAACACAAGTGCGAAAAGTGGTTTTTCAACACTAACACAAGTGCGAAAAGTGGTTTTTCAACACTAACACAAGTGCGAAAAGTGGTTTTTCAACACTAACACAAGTGCGAAAAGTGGTTTTTCAACACTAACACAAGTGCGGAAGTGGTTTCCTGCACCAACACAAGTGCGAAAAGTGGTTTTTCAACACTAACACAAGTGCGAAAAGTGGTTTTTCAACACTAACACAAGTGCGAAAAGTGGTTTTTCAACACTAACACAAGTGCGAAAAGTGTTTTTTCCACACTAATACAAGTGGAAAAAGTGGTTTTTCCACACTAATACAAGTGCAAAAGTGGTTTCCTGCACGAACACAAGTGCGAAAAGTGGTTTTTCAACAATAACACAAGTGCGAAAAGTGGTTTTTCCACACTAATACAAGTGCAAAAGTGGTTTCCTGCACCAACACAAGTGCGAAAAGTGGGTTTTTCAACACTAACACAAGTGCGAAAAGTGGTTTTTCAACACTAACACAAGTGCGAAAAGTGGTTTTTCCACACTAATACAAGTGCAAAAGTGGTTTCCTGCACCAACACAAGTGCGAAAAGTAGTTTTTCAACACTAAAACAAGTGCGAAAAGTGGTTTTTCAACACTATCACAAGTGCAAAAAGTGTTTTTTCCACACTAATACAAGTGCAAAAGTGGTTTCCTGCACCAACACAAGTGCGAAAAGTGGTTTTTCAACACTAACACAAGTGCAAAAAGTGGTTTTTCAACACTAACACAAGTGCGAAAAGTGTTTTTTCCACACTAATACAAGTGCAAAAGTGGTTTCCTGCACCAACACTAGTGCGAAAAGTGGTTTTTCAACACTAACACAAGTGCGAAAAGTGGTTTTTCAACACTAACACAAGTGCGAAAAGTGGTTTTTCAACACTAACACAAGTGCGAAAAGTGGTTTTTCCACACTAATACAAGTGCAAAAGTGGTTTCCTGCACCAACACAAGTGTGAAAAGTGGTTTTTCAACACGAACACAAGTGCGAAAAGTGGTTTTTCAACACTAACACAAGTGCGAAAAGTGGTTTTTCAACACTAACACAAGTGCGAAAAGTGGTTTTTCAACACTAACACAAGTGCGAAAAGTGGTTTTTTCACACTAATACAAGTGCAAAAGTGGTTTTTCAACACTAACACAAGTGCGAAAGGTGTTTTTTCAACACTAACACAAGTGCGAAAAGTGGTTTTTCAACACTAACACAAGTGCGAAAAGTGGTTTTTCCACACTAATACAAGTGAAAAAGTGGTTTCCTGCACCAACACAAGTGCGAAAAGTGGTTTTTCAACACTATCACAAGTGCGAAAAGTGTTTTTTCCACACTAATACAAGTGCAAAAGAGGTTTTTCAACGCTAACACAAGTGCGAAAAGTGGTTTTTCAACACTAACACAAGTGCGAAAAGTGGTTTTTCAACACTAACACAAGTGCGAAAAGTGGTTTTTCCACACTAATACAAGTGCAAAAGTGGTTTCCTGCACCAACACAAGTGCGAAAAGTGGTTTTTCAACACTATCACAAGTGCAAAAAGTGGTTTTTCAACACTAACACAAGTGCGAAAAGTGGTTTTTCAACACTAACACAAGTGTGAAAAGTGGTTTTTCCACACTAATACAAGTGCAAAAGTGGTTTCCTGCACCAACACAAGTGCGAAAAGTGGTTTTTCAACACTATCACAAGTGCAAAAAGTGGTTTTTCAACACTAACACAAGTGCGAAAAGTGGTTTTTCAACACTAACACAAGTGCGAAAAGTGGTTTTTCCACACTAATACAAGTGCAAAAGTGGTTGCCTGCACCAACACAAGTGCGAAAAGTGGTTTTTCAACACTAACACAAGTGTGAAAAGTGGTTTTTCCACACTAATACAAGTGCAAAAGTGGTTTCCTGCACCAACACAAGTGCGAAAAGTGGTTTTTCAACACTATCACAAGTGCAAAAAGTGGTTTTTCCACACTAATACAAG
Source organism: Myxine glutinosa (assembly GCF_964187855.1). Lineage (NCBI taxonomy): Eukaryota > Metazoa > Chordata > Myxini > Myxiniformes > Myxinidae > Myxine > Myxine glutinosa. The sequence continues at coordinate 11,979 of NW_027617396.1, forward strand.
TGCAAAAGTGGTTTCCTGCACCAACACAAGTGCGAAAAGTGGTTTTTCAACACTAACACAAGTGCGAAAAGTGGTTTTTCAACACTAACATAAGTGCGAAAAGTGGTTTTTCAACACTAACACAAGTGCAAAAGTGGTTTTTCAAGACTAACACAAGTGCAAAAGTGGTTTTTCAACACTAACACAAGTGCGAAAAGTGGTTTTTCAACACTAACACAACTGCGAAAAGTGGTTTTTCAACACTAACACAAGTGCAAAAAGTGGTTTTTCTACACTAACACAAACGCGAAAAGTGTTTTTTCCACACTAATACAAGTGGAAAAAGTGGTTTTCAACACTATCACAAGTGCAAAAAGTGTTTTTTCCACACTAATACAAGTGCAAAAGTGGTTTCCTGCACTAACACAAGTGCGAAAAGTGGTTTTTCAACAATAACACAAGTGCGAAAAGTGGTTTTTCCACACTAATACAAGTGCAAAAGTGGTTTCCTGCACCAACACAAGTGCGAAAAGTGGGTTTTTCAACACTAACATAAGTGCGAAAAGTGGTTTTTCAACACTAACACAAGTGCGAAAAGTGGTTTTTCCACACTAATACAAGTGCAAAAGTGGTTTCCTGCACCAACACAAGTGCGAAAAGTAGTTTTTCAACACTAAAACAAGTGCGAAAGCTGGTTTTTCAACACTATCACAAGTGCAAAAAGTGTTTTTTCCACACTAATACAAGTGCAAAAGTGGTTTCCTGCACCAACACAAGTGCGAAAAGTGGTTTTTCAACACTAACACAAGTGCAAAAAGTGGTTTTTCAACACTAACACAAGTGCGAAAAGTGTTTTTTCCACACTAATACAAGTGCAAAAGTGGTTTCCTGCACCAACACTAGTGCGAAAAGTGGTTTTTCAACACTAACACAAGTGCGAAAGGTGGTTTTTCAACACTAACACAAGTGCGAAAAGTGGTTTTTCAACACTAACACAAGTGCGAAAAGTGGTTTTTCCACACTAATACAAGTGCAAAAGTGGTTTCCTGCACCAACACAAGTGTGAAAAGTGGTTTTTCAACACGAACACAAGTGCGAAAAGTGGTTTTTCAACACTAACACAAGTGCGAAAAGTGGTTTTTCAACACTAACACAAGTGCGAAAAGTGGTTTTTCAACACTAACACAAGTGCGAAAAGTGGTTTTTTCACACTAATACAAGTGCAAAAGTGGTTTTTCAACACTAACACAAGTGCGAAAGGTGTTTTTTCAACACTAACACAAGTGCGAAAAGTGGTTTTTCAACACTAACACAAGTGCGAAAAGTGTTTTTTCCACACTAATACAAGTACAAAAGTGGTTTCCTGCACCAACACTAGTGCGAAAAGTGGTTTTTCAACACTAACACAAGTGCGAAAAGTGGTTTTTCAACACTAACACAAGTGCGAAAAGTGGTTTTTCAACACTAACACAAGTGCGAAAAGTGGTTTTTCCACACTAATACAAGTGCAAAAGTGGTTTCCTGCACCAACACAAGTGTGAAAAGTGGTTTTTCTACACTAACAAAAGTGCGAAAAGTGGGTTTTCAACACTATCACAAGTGCAAAAAGTGTTTTTTCCACACTAATACAAGTGCAAAAGTGGTTTCCTGCACCAACACAAGTGTGAAAAGTGGTTTTTCAACACTAATACAAGTGCAAAAAGTGGTTTTTCAACACTAACACAAGTGCGAAAAGTGGTTTTTCCACACTAATACAAGTGCAAAAGTGGTTTCCTGCACCAACACAAGTGCGAAAAGTGGTTTTTCAACACTAACACAAGTGCGAAAAGTGGTTTTTCAACACTAACACAAGTGCAAAAGTGGTTTTTCAACACTAACACAAGTGCGAAAAGTGGTTTTTCAACACTAACACAAGTGCGAAAAGTGGTTTTTCAACACTAACACAAGTGCAAAAAGTGGTTTTTCTACACTAACACAAACGCGAAAAGTGTTTTTTCCACACTAATACAAGTGGAAAAAGTGGTTTTCAACACTATCACAAGTGCAAAAAGTGTTTTTTCCACACTAATACAAGTGCAAAAGTGGTTTCCTGCACTAACACAAGTGCGAAAAGTGGTTTTTCAACAATAACACAAGTGCGAAAAGTGGTTTTTCCACACTAATACAAGTGCAAAAGTGGTTTCCTGCACCAACACAAGTGCAAAAAGTGGTTTTTCAACACTAACACAAGTGCGAAAAGTGGTTTTTCAACACTAACACAAGTGCGAAAAGTGGTTTTTCAACACTAACACAAGTGCGAAAAGTGGTTTTTTCACACTAATACAAGTGCAAAAGTGGTTTTTCAACACTAACACAAGTGCGAAAGGTGTTTTTTCAACACTAACACAAGTGCGAAAAGTGGTTTTTCAACACTAACACAAGTGCGAAAAGTGGTTTTTCCACACTAATACAAGTGCAAAAGTGGTTTCCTGCACCAACACAAGTGCGAAAAGTGGTTTTTCAACACTATCACAAGTGCGAAAAGTGTTTTTTCCACACTAATACAAGTGCAAAAGAGGTTTTTCAACACTAACACAAGTGCGAAAAGTGGTTTTTCAACACTAACACAAGTGCGAAAAGTGGTTTTTCAACACTAACACAAGTGTGAAAAGTGGTTTTTCCACACTAATACAAGTGCAAAAGTGGTTGCCTGCACCAACACAAGTGCGAAAAGTGGTTTTTCAACACTAACACAAGTGTGAAAAGTGGTTTTTCCACACTAATACAAGTGCAAAAGTGGTTTCCTGCACCAACACAAGTGCGAAAAGTGGTTTTTCAACACTATCACAAGTGCAAAAAGTGGTTTTTCCACACTAATACAAGTGCAAAAGTGGTTTCCTGCACCAACACAAGTGCGAAAAGTGGTTTTTCAACACTAACACAAGTGCGAAAAGTGGTTTTTCAACACTAACATAAGTGCGAAAAGTGGTTTTTCAACACTAACACAAGTGCAAAAGTGGTTTTTCAAGACTAACACAAGTGCAAAAGTGGTTTTTCAACACTAACACAAGTGCGAAAAGTGGTTTTTCAACACTAACACAACTGCGAAAAGTGGTTTTTCAACACTAACACAAGTGCAAAAAGTGGTTTTTCTACACTAACACAAGCGCGAAAAGTGTTTTTTCCACACTAATACAAGTGGAAAAAGTGGTTTTCAACACTATCACAAGTGCAAAAAGTGTTTTTTCCACACTAATACAAGTGCAAAAGTGGTTTCCTGCACGAACACAAGTGCGAAAAGTGGTTTTTCAACAATAACACAAGTGCGAAAAGTGGTTTTTCCACACTAATACAAGTGCAAAAGTGGTTTCCTGCACCAACACAAGTGCGAAAAGTGGGTTTTTCAACACTAACACAAGTGCGAAAAGTGGTTTTTCAACACTAACACAAGTGCGACAAGTGGTTTTTCCACACTAATACAAGTGCAAAAGTGGTTTCCTGCACCAACACAAGTGCGAAAAGTAGTTTTTCAACACTAAAACAAGTGCGAAAAGTGGTTTTTCAACACTATCACAAGTGCAAAAAGTGTTTTTTCCACACTAATACAAGTGCAAAAGTGGTTTCCTGCACCAACACAAGTGCGAAAAGTGGTTTTTCAACACTAACACAAGTGCAAAAAGTGGTTTTTCAACACTAACACAAGTGCGAAAAGTGTTTTTTCCACACTAATACAAGTGCAAAAGTGGTTTCCTGCACCAACACAAGTGCGAAAAGTGGTTTTTCAACACTATCACAAGTGCAAAAAGTGGTTTTTCCACACTAATACAAGTGCAAAAGTGGTTTCCTGCACCAACACAAGTGCGAAAAGTGGTTTTTCAACACTAACACAAGTGCGAAAAGTGGTTTTTCAACACTAACATAAGTGCGAAAAGTGGTTTTTCAACACTAACACAAGTGCAAAAGTGGTTTTTCAAGACTAACACAAGTGCAAAAGTGGTTTTTCAACACTAACACAAGTGCGAAAAGTGGTTTTTCAACACTAACACAACTGCGAAATGTGGTTTTTCAACACTAACACAAGTGCAAAAAGTGGTTTTTCTACACTAACACAAACGCGAAAAGTGTTTTTTCCACACTAATACAAGTGGAAAAAGTGGTTTTCAACACTATCACAAGTGCAAAAAGTGTTTTTTCCACACTAATACAAGTGCAAAAGTGGTTTCCTGCACTAACACAAGTGCGAAAAGTGGTTTTTCAACAATAACACAAGTGCGAAAAGTGGTTTTTCCACACTAATACAAGTGCAAAAGTGGTTTCCTGCACCAACACAAGTGCGAAAAGTGGGTTTTTCAACACTAACATAAGTGCGAAAAGTGGTTTTTCAACACTAACACAAGTGCGAAAAGTGGTTTTTCCACACTAATACAAGTGCAAAAGTGGTTTCCTGCACCAACACAAGTGCGAAAAGTAGTTTTTCAACACTAAAACAAGTGCGAAAGCTGGTTTTTCAACACTATCACAAGTGCAAAAAGTGTTTTTTCCACACTAATACAAGTGCAAAAGTGGTTTCCTGCACCAACACAAGTGCGAAAAGTGGTTTTTCAACACTAACACAAGTGCAAAAAGTGGTTTTTCAACACTAACACAAGTGCGAAAAGTGTTTTTTCCACACTAATACAAGTGCAAAAGTGGTTTCCTGCACCAACACTAGTGCGAAAAGTGGTTTTTCAACACTAACACAAGTGCGAAAAGTGGTTTTTCAACACTAACACAAGTGCGAAAAGTGGTTTTTCAACACTAACACAAGTGCGAAAAGTGGTTTTTCCACACTAATACAAGTGCAAAAGTGGTTTCCTGCACCAACACAAGTGTGAAAAGTGGTTTTTCAACACGAACACAAGTGCGAAAAGTGGTTTTTCAACACTAACACAAGTGCGAAAAGTGGTTTTTCAACACTAACACAAGTGCGAAAAGTGGTTTTTCAACACTAACACAAGTGCGAAAAGTGGTTTTTTCACACTAATACAAGTGCAAAAGTGGTTTTTCAACACTAACACAAGTGCGAAAGGTGTTTTTTCAACACTAACACAAGTGCGAAAAGTGGTTTTTCAACACTAACACAAGTGCGAAAAGTGGTTTTTCCACACTAATACAAGTGAAAAAGTGGTTTCCTGCACCAACACAAGTGCGAAAAGTGGTTTTTCAACACTATCACAAGTGCGAAAAGTGTTTTTTCCACACTAATACAAGTGCAAAAGAGGTTTTTCAACGCTAACACAAGTGCGAAAAGTGGTTTTTCAACACTAACACAAGTGCGAAAAGTGGTTTTTCAACACTAACACAAGTGCGAAAAGTGGTTTTTCAACACTAACACAAGTGCGAAAAGTGGTTTTTCAACACTAACACAAGTGCGGAAGTGGTTTCCTGCACCAACACAAGTGCGAAAAGTGGTTTTTCAACACTAACACAAGTGCGAAAAGTGGTTTTTCAACACTAACACAAGTGCGAAAAGTGGTTTTTCAACACTAACACAAGTGCGAAAAGTGGTTTTTCCACACTAATACAAGTGCAAAAGTGGTTTCCTGCACCAACACAAGTGCGAAAAGTGGTTTTTCAACACTATTACAAGTGCAAAAAGTGGTTTTTCAATACTAACACAAGTGCGAAAAGTGGTTTTTCAACACTAACACAAGTGCGAAAAGTGGTTTTTCAACACTAACACAAGTGCGAAAAGTGGTTCACTAATACAAGTGCAAAAGTGGTTTTCTGCACCAACACAAGTGCGAAAAGTGGATTTTCAACACTAACACAAGTGCGAAAAGTGGTTTTTCAACACTAACACAAGCGCGAAAAGTGGTTTTTCCACACTAATACAAGTGCAAAAAGTGTTTTTTCCACACTAATACAAGTGCAAAAGTGGTTTTTCAACACTATCACAAGTGCAAAAAGTGGTTTTTCTACACTAATACAAGTGCAAAAAGTGTTTTTTCCACACTAATACAAGTGCAAAAAGTAGTTTTTCAACACTATCACAAGTGCAAAAAGTGTTTTTTCCACACTAATACAAGTGCAAAAGTGGTTTCCTGCACTAACACAAGTGCGAAAAGTGGTTTTTCAACAATAACACAAGTGCGAAAAGTGGTTTTTCCACACTAATACAAGTGCAAAAGTGGTTTCCTGCACCAACACAAGTGCGAAAAGTGGTTTTTCAACACTAACACAAGTGCGAAAAGTGGTTTTTCAACACTAACACAAGTGCGAAAAGTGGTTTTTCCACACTAATACAAGTGCAAAAGTGGTTTCCTGCACCAACACAAGTGCGAAAAGTGGTTTTTCAACACTAACACAAGTGCAAAAAGTGGTTTTTCAACACTAACACAAGTGCGAAAAGTGTTTTTTCCACACTAATACAAGTACAAAAGTGGTTTCCTGCACCAACACTAGTGCGAAAAGTGGTTTTTCAACACTAACACAAGTGCGAAAAGTGGTTTTTCAACACTAACACAAGTGCGAAAAGTGGTTTTTCAACACTAACACAAGTGCGAAAAGTGGTTTTTCCACACTAATACAAGTGCAAAAGTGGTTTCCTGCACCAACACAAGTGTGAAAAGTGGTTTTTCTACACTAACAAAAGTGCGAAAAGTGGGTTTTCAACACTATCACAAGTGCAAAAAGTGTTTTTTCCACACTAATACAAGTGCAAAAGTGGTTTCCTGCACCAACACAAGTGTGAAAAGTGGTTTTTCAACACTAATACAAGTGCAAAAAGTGGTTTTTCAACACAAACACAAGTGCGAAAAGTGGTTTTTCCACACTAATACAAGTGCAAAAGTGGTTTCCTGCACCAACACAAGTGCGAAAAGTGGTTTTTCAACACTAACACAAGTGCGAAAAGTGGTTTTTCAACACTAACACAAGTGCAAAAAGTGGTTTTTCTACACTAACACAAGCGCGAAAAGTGTTTTTTCCACACTAATACAAGTGGAAAAAGTGGTTTTCAACACTATCACAAGTGCAAAAAGTGTTTTTTCCACACTAATACAAGTGCAAAAGTGGTTTCCTGCACTAACACAAGTGCGAAAAGTGGTTTTTCAACAATAACACAAGTGCAAAAAGTGGTTTTTTCCACACTAATACAAGTGCAAAAGTGGTTTCCTGCACCAACACAAGTGCAAAAAGTGGTTTTTCAACACTAACACAAGTGCGAAAAGTGGTTTTTCAACACTAACACAAGTGCGAAAAGTGGTTTTTCAACACTAACACAAGTGCGAAAAGTGGTTTTTTCACACTAATACAAGTGCAAAAGTGGTTTTTCAACACTAACACAAGTGCGAAAGGTGTTTTTTCAACACTAACACAAGTGCGAAAAGTGGTTTTTCAACACTAACACAAGTGCGAAAAGTGGTTTTTCCACACTAATACAAGTGCAAAAGTGGTTTCCTGCACCAACACAAGTGCGAAAAGTAGTTTTTCAACACTAAAACAAGTGCGAAAGCTGGTTTTTCAACACTATCACAAGTGCAAAAAGTGTTTTTTCCACACTAATACAAGTGCAAAAGTGGTTTCCTGCACCAACACAAGTGCGAAAAGTGGTTTTTCAACACTAACACAAGTGCAAAAAGTGGTTTTTCAACACTAACACAAGTGCGAAAAGTGTTTTTTCCACACTAATACAAGTGCAAAAGTGGTTTCCTGCACCAACACTAGTGCGAAAAGTGGTTTTTCAACACTAACACAAGTGCGAAAAGTGGTTTTTCAACACTAACACAAGTGCGAAAAGTGGTTTTTCAACACTAACACAAGTGCGAAAAGTGGTTTTTCCACACTAATACAAGTGCAAAAGTGGTTTCCTGCACCAACACAAGTGTGAAAAGTGGTTTTTCAACACGAACACAAGTGCGAAAAGTGGTTTTTCAACACTAACACAAGTGCGAAAAGTGGTTTTTCAACACTAACACAAGTGCGAAAAGTGGTTTTTCAACACTAACACAAGTGCGAAAAGTGGTTTTTTCACACTAATACAAGTGCAAAAGTGGTTTTTCAACACTAACACAAGTGCGAAAGGTGTTTTTTCAACACTAACACAAGTGCGAAAAGTGGTTTTTCAACACTAACACAAGTGCGAAAAGTGTTTTTTCCACACTAATACAAGTACAAAAGTGGTTTCCTGCACCAACACTAGTGCGAAAAGTGGTTTTTCAACACTAACACAAGTGCGAAAAGTGGTTTTTCAACACTAACACAAGTGCGAAAAGTGGTTTTTCAACACTAACACAAGTGCGAAAAGTGGTTTTTCCACACTAATACAAGTGCAAAAGTGGTTTCCTGCACCAACACAAGTGTGAAAAGTGGTTTTTCTACACTAACAAAAGTGCGAAAAGTGGGTTTTCAACACTATCACAAGTGCAAAAAGTGTTTTTTCCACACTAATACAAGTGCAAAAGTGGTTTCCTGCACCAACACAAGTGTGAAAAGTGGTTTTTCAACACTAATACAAGTGCAAAAAGTGGTTTTTCAACACTAACACAAGTGCGAAAAGTGGTTTTTCCACACTAATACAAGTGCAAAAGTGGTTTCCTGCACCAACACAAGTGCGAAAAGTGGTTTTTCAACACTAACACAAGTGCGAAAAGTGGTTTTTCAACATTAACACAAGTGCAAAAGTGGTTTTTCAACACTAACACAAGTGCGAAAAGTGGTTTTTCAACACTAACACAAGTGCGAAAAGTGGTTTTTCAACACTAACACAAGTGCAAAAAGTGGTTTTTCTACACTAACACAAGCGCGAAAAGTGTTTTTTCCACACTAATACAAGTGGAAAAAGTGGTTTTCAACACTATCACAAGTGCAAAAAGTGTTTTTTCCACACTAATACAAGTGCAAAAGTGGTTTCCTGCACTAACACAAGTGCGAAAAGTGGTTTTTCAACAATAACACAAGTGCGAAAAGTGGTTTTTCCACACTAATACAAGTGCAAAAGTGGTTTCCTGCACCAACACAAGTGCAAAAAGTGGTTTTTCAACACTAACACAAGTGCGAAAAGTGGTTTTTCAACACTAACACAAGTGCGAAAAGTGGTTTTTCAACACTAACACAAGTGCGAAAAGTGGTTTTTTCACACTAATACAAGTGGAAAAAGTGGTTTTCAACACTATCACAAGTGCAAAAAGTGTTTTTTCCACACTAATACAAGTGCAAAAGTGGTTTCCTGCACGAACACAAGTGCGAAAAGTGGTTTTTCAACAATAACACAAGTGCGAAAAGTGGTTTTTCCACACTAATACAAGTGCAAAAGTGGTTTCCTGCACCAACACAAGTGCGAAAAGTGGGTTTTTCAACACTAACACAAGTGCGAAAAGTGGTTTTTCAACACTAACACAAGTGCGACAAGTGGTTTTTCCACACTAATACAAGTGCAAAAGTGGTTTCCTGCACCAACACAAGTGCGAAAAGTAGTTTTTCAACACTAAAACAAGTGCGAAAAGTGGTTTTTCAACACTATCACAAGTGCAAAAAGTGTTTTTTCCACACTAATACAAGTGCAAAAGTGGTTTCCTGCACCAACACAAGTGCGAAAAGTGGTTTTTCAACACTAACACAAGTGCAAAAAGTGGTTTTTCAACACTAACACAAGTGCGAAAAGTGTTTTTTCCACACTAATACAAGTGCAAAAGTGGTTTCCTGCACCAACACAAGTGCGAAAAGTGGTTTTTCAACACTATCACAAGTGCAAAAAGTGGTTTTTCCACACTAATACAAGTGCAAAAGTGGTTTCCTGCACCAACACAAGTGCGAAAAGTGGTTTTTCAACACTAACACAAGTGCGAAAAGTGGTTTTTCAACACTAACATAAGTGCGAAAAGTGGTTTTTCAACACTAACACAAGTGCAAAAGTGGTTTTTCAAGACTAACACAAGTGCAAAAGTGGTTTTTCAACACTAACACAAGTGCGAAAAGTGGTTTTTCAACACTAACACAACTGCGAAATGTGGTTTTTCAACACTAACACAAGTGCAAAAAGTGGTTTTTCTACACTAACACAAACGCGAAAAGTGTTTTTTCCACACTAATACAAGTGGAAAAAGTGGTTTTCAACACTATCACAAGTGCAAAAAGTGTTTTTTCCACACTAATACAAGTGCAAAAGTGGTTTCCTGCACTAACACAAGTGCGAAAAGTGGTTTTTCAACAATAACACAAGTGCGAAAAGTGGTTTTTCCACACTAATACAAGTGCAAAAGTGGTTTCCTGCACCAACACAAGTGCGAAAAGTGGGTTTTTCAACACTAACATAAGTGCGAAAAGTGGTTTTTCAACACTAACACAAGTGCGAAAAGTGGTTTTTCCACACTAATACAAGTGCAAAAGTGGTTTCCTGCACCAACACAAGTGCGAAAAGTAGTTTTTCAACACTAAAACAAGTGCGAAAGCTGGTTTTTCAACACTATCACAAGTGCAAAAAGTGTTTTTTCCACACTAATACAAGTGCAAAAGTGGTTTCCTGCACCAACACAAGTGCGAAAAGTGGTTTTTCAACACTAACACAAGTGCAAAAAGTGGTTTTTCAACACTAACACAAGTGCGAAAAGTGTTTTTTCCACACTAATACAAGTGCAAAAGTGGTTTCCTGCACCAACACTAGTGCGAAAAGTGGTTTTTCAACACTAACACAAGTGCGAAAAGTGGTTTTTCAACACTAACACAAGTGCGAAAAGTGGTTTTTCAACACTAACACAAGTGCGAAAAGTGGTTTTTCCACACTAATACAAGTGCAAAAGTGGTTTCCTGCACCAACACAAGTGTGAAAAGTGGTTTTTCAACACGAACACAAGTGCGAAAAGTGGTTTTTCAACACTAACACAAGTGCGAAAAGTGGTTTTTCAACACTAACACAAGTGCGAAAAGTGGTTTTTCAACACTAACACAAGTGCGAAAAGTGGTTTTTTCACACTAATACAAGTGCAAAAGTGGTTTTTCAACACTAACACAAGTGCGAAAGGTGTTTTTTCAACACTAACACAAGTGCGAAAAGTGGTTTTTCAACACTAACACAAGTGCGAAAAGTGGTTTTTCCACACTAATACAAGTGAAAAAGTGGTTTCCTGCACCAACACAAGTGCGAAAAGTGGTTTTTCAACACTATCACAAGTGCGAAAAGTGTTTTTTCCACACTAATACAAGTGCAAAAGAGGTTTTTCAACGCTAACACAAGTGCGAAAAGTGGTTTTTCAACACTAACACAAGTGCGAAAAGTGGTTTTTCAACACTAACACAAGTGCGAAAAGTGGTTTTTCAACACTAACACAAGTGCGAAAAGTGGTTTTTCAACACTAACACAAGTGCGGAAGTGGTTTCCTGCACCAACACAAGTGCGAAAAGTGGTTTTTCAACACTAACACAAGTGCGAAAAGTGGTTTTTCAACACTAACACAAGTGCGAAAAGTGGTTTTTCAACACTAACACAAGTGCGAAAAGTGGTTTTTCCACACTAATACAAGTGCAAAAGTGGTTTCCTGCACCAACACAAGTGCGAAAAGTGGTTTTTCAACACTATTACAAGTGCAAAAAGTGGTTTTTCAACACTAACACAAGTGCGAAAAGTGGTTTTTCAACACTAACACAAGTGCGAAAAGTGGTTTTTCAACACTAACACAAGTGCGAAAAGTGGTTCACTAATACAAGTGCAAAAGTGGTTTTCTGCACCAACACAAGTGCGAAAAGTGGATTTTCAACACTAACACAAGTGCGAAAAGTGGTTTTTCAACACTAACACAAGCGCGAAAAGTGGTTTTTCCACACTAATACAAGTGCAAAAAGTGTTTTTTCCACACTAATACAAGTGCAAAAGTGGTTTTTCAACACTATCACAAGTGCAAAAAGTGGTTTTTCTACACTAATACAAGTGCAAAAAGTGTTTTTTCCACACTAATACAAGTGCAAAAAGTAGTTTTTCAACACTATCACAAGTGCAAAAAGTGTTTTTTCCACACTAATACAAGTGCAAAAGTGGTTTCCTGCACTAACACAAGTGCGAAAAGTGGTTTTTCAACAATAACACAAGTGCGAAAAGTGGTTTTTCCACACTAATACAAGTGCAAAAGTGGTTTCCTGCACCAACACAAGTGCGAAAAGTGGTTTTTCAACACTAACACAAGTGCGAAAAGTGGTTTTTCAACACTAACACAAGTGCGAAAAGTGGTTTTTCCACACTAATACAAGTGCAAAAGTGGTTTCCTGCACCAACACAAGTGCGAAAAGTGGTTTTTCAACACTAACACAAGTGCAAAAAGTGGTTTTTCAACACTAACACAAGTGCGAAAAGTGTTTTTTCCACACTAATACAAGTACAAAAGTGGTTTCCTGCACCAACACTAGTGCGAAAAGTGGTTTTTCAACACTAACACAAGTGCGAAAAGTGGTTTTTCAACACTAACACAAGTGCGAAAAGTGGTTTTTCAACACTAACACAAGTGCGAAAAGTGGTTTTTCCACACTAATACAAGTGCAAAAGTGGTTTCCTGCACCAACACAAGTGTGAAAAGTGGTTTTTCTACACTAACAAAAGTGCGAAAAGTGGGTTTTCAACACTATCACAAGTGCAAAAAGTGTTTTTTCCACACTAATACAAGTGCAAAAGTGGTTTCCTGCACCAACACAAGTGTGAAAAGTGGTTTTTCAACACTAATACAAGTGCAAAAAGTGGTTTTTCAACACAAACACAAGTGCGAAAAGTGGTTTTTCCACACTAATACAAGTGCAAAAGTGGTTTCCTGCACCAACACAAGTGCGAAAAGTGGTTTTTCAACACTAACACAAGTGCGAAAAGTGGTTTTTCAACACTAACACAAGTGCAAAAAGTGGTTTTTCTACACTAACACAAGCGCGAAAAGTGTTTTTTCCACACTAATACAAGTGGAAAAAGTGGTTTTCAACACTATCACAAGTGCAAAAAGTGTTTTTTCCACACTAATACAAGTGCAAAAGTGGTTTCCTGCACTAACACAAGTGCGAAAAGTGGTTTTTCAACAATAACACAAGTGCAAAAAGTGGTTTTTTCCACACTAATACAAGTGCAAAAGTGGTTTCCTGCACCAACACAAGTGCAAAAAGTGGTTTTTCAACACTAACACAAGTGCGAAAAGTGGTTTTTCAACACTAACACAAGTGCGAAAAGTGGTTTTTCAACACTAACACAAGTGCGAAAAGTGGTTTTTTCACACTAATACAAGTGCAAAAGTGGTTTTTCAACACTAACACAAGTGCGAAAGGTGTTTTTTCAACACTAACACAAGTGCGAAAAGTGGTTTTTCAACACTAACACAAGTGCGAAAAGTGGTTTTTCCACACTAATACAAGTGCAAAAGTGGTTTCCTGCACCAACACAAGTGCGAAAAGTAGTTTTTCAACACTAAAACAAGTGCGAAAGCTGGTTTTTCAACACTATCACAAGTGCAAAAAGTGTTTTTTCCACACTAATACAAGTGCAAAAGTGGTTTCCTGCACCAACACAAGTGCGAAAAGTGGTTTTTCAACACTAACACAAGTGCAAAAAGTGGTTTTTCAACACTAACACAAGTGCGAAAAGTGTTTTTTCCACACTAATACAAGTGCAAAAGTGGTTTCCTGCACCAACACTAGTGCGAAAAGTGGTTTTTCAACACTAACACAAGTGCGAAAAGTGGTTTTTCAACACTAACACAAGTGCGAAAAGTGGTTTTTCAACACTAACACAAGTGCGAAAAGTGGTTTTTCCACACTAATACAAGTGCAAAAGTGGTTTCCTGCACCAACACAAGTGTGAAAAGTGGTTTTTCAACACGAACACAAGTGCGAAAAGTGGTTTTTCAACACTAACACAAGTGCGAAAAGTGGTTTTTCAACACTAACACAAGTGCGAAAAGTGGTTTTTCAACACTAACACAAGTGCGAAAAGTGGTTTTTTCACACTAATACAAGTGCAAAAGTGGTTTTTCAACACTAACACAAGTGCGAAAGGTGTTTTTTCAACACTAACACAAGTGCGAAAAGTGGTTTTTCAACACTAACACAAGTGCGAAAAGTGTTTTTTCCACACTAATACAAGTACAAAAGTGGTTTCCTGCACCAACACTAGTGCGAAAAGTGGTTTTTCAACACTAACACAAGTGCGAAAAGTGGTTTTTCAACACTAACACAAGTGCGAAAAGTGGTTTTTCAACACTAACACAAGTGCGAAAAGTGGTTTTTCCACACTAATACAAGTGCAAAAGTGGTTTCCTGCACCAACACAAGTGTGAAAAGTGGTTTTTCTACACTAACAAAAGTGCGAAAAGTGGGTTTTCAACACTATCACAAGTGCAAAAAGTGTTTTTTCCACACTAATACAAGTGCAAAAGTGGTTTCCTGCACCAACACAAGTGTGAAAAGTGGTTTTTCAACACTAATACAAGTGCAAAAAGTGGTTTTTCAACACTAACACAAGTGCGAAAAGTGGTTTTTCCACACTAATACAAGTGCAAAAGTGGTTTCCTGCACCAACACAAGTGCGAAAAGTGGTTTTTCAACACTAACACAAGTGCGAAAAGTGGTTTTTCAACACTAACACAAGTGCAAAAGTGGTTTTTCAACACTAACACAAGTGCGAAAAGTGGTTTTTCAACACTAACACAAGTGCGAAAAGTGGTTTTTCAACACTAACACAAGTGCAAAAAGTGGTTTTTCTACACTAACACAAGCGCGAAAAGTGTTTTTTCCACACTAATACAAGTGGAAAAAGTGGTTTTCAACACTATCACAAGTGCAAAAAGTGTTTTTTCCACACTAATACAAGTGCAAAAGTGGTTTCCTGCACTAACACAAGTGCGAAAAGTGGTTTTTCAACAATAACACAAGTGCGAAAAGTGGTTTTTCCACACTAATACAAGTGCAAAAGTGGTTTCCTGCACCAACACAAGTGCAAAAAGTGGTTTTTCAACACTAACACAAGTGCGAAAAGTGGTTTTTCAACACTAACACAAGTGCGAAAAGTGGTTTTTCAACACTAACACAAGTGCGAAAAGTGGTTTTTTCACACTAATACAAGTGCAAAAGTGGTTTTTCAACACTAACACAAGTGCGAAAGGTGTTTTTTCAACACTAACACAAGTGCGAAAAGTGGTTTTTCAACACTAACACAAGTGCGAAAAGTGGTTTTTCCACACTAATACAAGTGCAAAAGTGGTTTCCTGCACCAACACAAGTGCGAAAAGTGGTTTTTCAACACTATCACAAGTGCGAAAAGTGTTTTTTCCACACTAATACAAGTGCAAAAGAGGTTTTTCAACACTAACACAAGTGCGAAAAGTGGTTTTTCAACACTAACACAAGTGCGAAAAGTGGTTTTTCAACACTAACACAAGTGTGAAAAGTGGTTTTTCCACACTAATACAAGTGCAAAAGTGGTTGCCTGCACCAACACAAGTGCGAAAAGTGGTTTTTCAACACTAACACAAGTGTGAAAAGTGGTTTTTCCACACTAATACAAGTGCAAAAGTGGTTTCCTGCACCAACACAAGTGCGAAAAGTGGTTTTTCAACACTATCACAAGTGCAAAAAGTGGTTTTTCCACACTAATACAAGTGCAAAAGTGGTTTCCTGCACCAACACAAGTGCGAAAAGTGGTTTTTCAACACTAACACAAGTGCGAAAAGTGGTTTTTCAACACTAACATAAGTGCGAAAAGTGGTTTTTCAACACTAACACAAGTGCAAAAGTGGTTTTTCAAGACTAACACAAGTGCAAAAGTGGTTTTTCAACACTAACACAAGTGCGAAAAGTGGTTTTTCAACACTAACACAACTGCGAAAAGTGGTTTTTCAACACTAACACAAGTGCAAAAAGTGGTTTTTCTACACTAACACAAGCGCGAAAAGTGTTTTTTCCACACTAATACAAGTGGAAAAAGTGGTTTTCAACACTATCACAAGTGCAAAAAGTGTTTTTTCCACACTAATACAAGTGCAAAAGTGGTTTCCTGCACGAACACAAGTGCGAAAAGTGGTTTTTCAACAATAACACAAGTGCGAAAAGTGGTTTTTCCACACTAATACAAGTGCAAAAGTGGTTTCCTGCACCAACACTAGTGCGAAAAGTGGTTTTTCAACACTAACACAAGTGCGAAAAGTGGTTTTTCAACACTAACACAAGTGCGAAAAGTGGTTTTTCAACACTAACACAAGTGCGAAAAGTGGTTTTTCCACACTAATACAAGTGCAAAAGTGGTTTCCTGCACCAACACAAGTGTGAAAAGTGGTTTTTCAACACGAACACAAGTGCGAAAAGTGGTTTTTCAACACTAACACAAGTGCGAAAAGTGGTTTTTCAACACTAACACAAGTGCGAAAAGTGGTTTTTCAACACTAACACAAGTGCGAAAAGTGGTTTTTTCACACTAATACAAGTGCAAAAGTGGTTTTTCAACACTAACACAAGTGCGAAAGGTGTTTTTTCAACACTAACACAAGTGCGAAAAGTGGTTTTTCAACACTAACACAAGTGCGAAAAGTGTTTTTTCCACACTAATACAAGTACAAAAGTGGTTTCCTGCACCAACACTAGTGCGAAAAGTGGTTTTTCAACACTAACACAAGTGCGAAAAGTGGTTTTTCAACACTAACACAAGTGCGAAAAGTGGTTTTTCAACACTAACACAAGTGCGAAAAGTGGTTTTTCCACACTAATACAAGTGCAAAAGTGGTTTCCTGCACCAACACAAGTGTGAAAAGTGGTTTTTCTACACTAACAAAAGTGCGAAAAGTGGGTTTTCAACACTATCACAAGTGCAAAAAGTGTTTTTTCCACACTAATACAAGTGCAAAAGTGGTTTCCTGCACCAACACAAGTGTGAAAAGTGGTTTTTCAACACTAATACAAGTGCAAAAAGTGGTTTTTCAACACTAACACAAGTGCGAAAAGTGGTTTTTCCACACTAATACAAGTGCAAAAGTGGTTTCCTGCACCAACACAAGTGCGAAAAGTGGTTTTTCAACACTAACACAAGTGCGAAAAGTGGTTTTTCAACACTAACACAAGTGCAAAAGTGGTTTTTCAACACTAACACAAGTGCGAAAAGTGGTTTTTCAACACTAACACAAGTGCGAAAAGTGGTTTTTCAACACTAACACAAGTGCAAAAAGTGGTTTTTCTACACTAACACAAGCGCGAAAAGTGTTTTTTCCACACTAATACAAGTGGAAAAAGTGGTTTTCAACACTATCACAAGTGCAAAAAGTGTTTTTTCCACACTAATACAAGTGCAAAAGTGGTTTCCTGCACTAACACAAGTGCGAAAAGTGGTTTTTCAACAATAACACAAGTGCGAAAAGTGGTTTTTCCACACTAATACAAGTGCAAAAGTGGTTTCCTGCACCAACACAAGTGCAAAAAGTGGTTTTTCAACACTAACACAAGTGCGAAAAGTGGTTTTTCAACACTAACACAAGTGCGAAAAGTGGTTTTTCAACACTAACACAAGTGCGAAAAGTGGTTTTTTCACACTAATACAAGTGCAAAAGTGGTTTTTCAACACTAACACAAGTGCGAAAGGTGTTTTTTCAACACTAACACAAGTGCGAAAAGTGGTTTTTCAACACTAACACAAGTGCGAAAAGTGGTTTTTCCACACTAATACAAGTGCAAAAGTGGTTTCCTGCACCAACACAAGTGCGAAAAGTGGTTTTTCAACACTATCACAAGTGCGAAAAGTGTTTTTTCCACACTAATACAAGTGCAAAAGAGGTTTTTCAACACTAACACAAGTGCGAAAAGTGGTTTTTCAACACTAACACAAGTGCGAAAAGTGGTTTTTCAACACTAACACAAGTGTGAAAAGTGGTTTTTCCACACTAATACAAGTGCAAAAGTGGTTGCCTGCACCAACACAAGTGCGAAAAGTGGTTTTTCAACACTAACACAAGTGTGAAAAGTGGTTTTTCCACACTAATACAAGTGCAAAAGTGGTTTCCTGCACCAACACAAGTGCGAAAAGTGGTTTTTCAACACTATCACAAGTGCAAAAAGTGGTTTTTCCACACTAATACAAGTGCAAAAGTGGTTTCCTGCACCAACACAAGTGCGAAAAGTGGTTTTTCAACACTAACACAAGTGCGAAAAGTGGTTTTTCAACACTAACATAAGTGCGAAAAGTGGTTTTTCAACACTAACACAAGTGCAAAAGTGGTTTTTCAAGACTAACACAAGTGCAAAAGTGGTTTTTCAACACTAACACAAGTGCGAAAAGTGGTTTTTCAACACTAACACAACTGCGAAAAGTGGTTTTTCAACACTAACACAAGTGCAAAAAGTGGTTTTTCTACACTAACACAAGCGCGAAAAGTGTTTTTTCCACACTAATACAAGTGGAAAAAGTGGTTTTCAACACTATCACAAGTGCAAAAAGTGTTTTTTCCACACTAATACAAGTGCAAAAGTGGTTTCCTGCACGAACACAAGTGCGAAAAGTGGTTTTTCAACAATAACACAAGTGCGAAAAGTGGTTTTTCCACACTAATACAAGTGCAAAAGTGGTTTCCTGCACCAACACTAGTGCGAAAAGTGGTTTTTCAACACTAACACAAGTGCGAAAAGTGGTTTTTCAACACTAACACAAGTGCGAAAAGTGGTTTTTCAACACTAACACAAGTGCGAAAAGTGGTTTTTCCACACTAATACAAGTGCAAAAGTGGTTTCCTGCACCAACACAAGTGTGAAAAGTGGTTTTTCAACACGAACACAAGTGCGAAAAGTGGTTTTTCAACACTAACACAAGTGCGAAAAGTGGTTTTTCAACACTAACACAAGTGCGAAAAGTGGTTTTTCAACACTAACACAAGTGCGAAAAGTGGTTTTTTCACACTAATACAAGTGCAAAAGTGGTTTTTCAACACTAACACAAGTGCGAAAGGTGTTTTTTCAACACTAACACAAGTGCGAAAAGTGGTTTTTCAACACTAACACAAGTGCGAAAAGTGTTTTTTCCACACTAATACAAGTACAAAAGTGGTTTCCTGCACCAACACTAGTGCGAAAAGTGGTTTTTCAACACTAACACAAGTGCGAAAAGTGGTTTTTCAACACTAACACAAGTGCGAAAAGTGGTTTTTCAACACTAACACAAGTGCGAAAAGTGGTTTTTCCACACTAATACAAGTGCAAAAGTGGTTTCCTGCACCAACACAAGTGTGAAAAGTGGTTTTTCTACACTAACAAAAGTGCGAAAAGTGGGTTTTCAACACTATCACAAGTGCAAAAAGTGTTTTTTCCACACTAATACAAGTGCAAAAGTGGTTTCCTGCACCAACACAAGTGTGAAAAGTGGTTTTTCAACACTAATACAAGTGCAAAAAGTGGTTTTTCAACACTAACACAAGTGCGAAAAGTGGTTTTTCCACACTAATACAAGTGCAAAAGTGGTTTCCTGCACCAACACAAGTGCGAAAAGTGGTTTTTCAACACTAACACAAGTGCGAAAAGTGGTTTTTCAACACTAACACAAGTGCAAAAGTGGTTTTTCAACACTAACACAAGTGCGAAAAGTGGTTTTTCAACACTAACACAAGTGCGAAAAGTGGTTTTTCAACACTAACACAAGTGCAAAAAGTGGTTTTTCTACACTAACACAAGCGCGAAAAGTGTTTTTTCCACACTAATACAAGTGGAAAAAGTGGTTTTCAACACTATCACAAGTGCAAAAAGTGTTTTTTCCACACTAATACAAGTGCAAAAGTGGTTTCCTGCACTAACACAAGTGCGAAAAGTGGTTTTTCAACAATAACACAAGTGCGAAAAGTGGTTTTTCCACACTAATACAAGTGCAAAAGTGGTTTCCTGCACCAACACAAGTGCAAAAAGTGGTTTTTCAACACTAACACAAGTGCGAAAAGTGGTTTTTCAACACTAACACAAGTGCGAAAAGTGGTTTTTCAACACTAACACAAGTGCGAAAAGTGGTTTTTTCACACTAATACAAGTGCAAAAGTGGTTTTTCAACACTAACACAAGTGCGAAAGGTGTTTTTTCAACACTAACACAAGTGCGAAAAGTGGTTTTTCAACACTAACACAAGTGCGAAAAGTGGTTTTTCCACACTAATACAAGTGCAAAAGTGGTTTCCTGCACCAACACAAGTGCGAAAAGTGGTTTTTCAACACTATCACAAGTGCGAAAAGTGTTTTTTCCACACTAATACAAGTGCAAAAGAGGTTTTTCAACACTAACACAAGTGCGAAAAGTGGTTTTTCAACACTAACACAAGTGCGAAAAGTGGTTTTTCAACACTAACACAAGTGTGAAAAGTGGTTTTTCCACACTAATACAAGTGCAAAAGTGGTTGCCTGCACCAACACAAGTGCGAAAAGTGGTTTTTCAACACTAACACAAGTGTGAAAAGTGGTTTTTCCACACTAATACAAGTGCAAAAGTGGTTTCCTGCACCAACACAAGTGCGAAAAGTGGTTTTTCAACACTATCACAAGTGCAAAAAGTGGTTTTTCCACACTAATACAAGTGCAAAAGTGGTTTCCTGCACCAACACAAGTGCGAAAAGTGGTTTTTCAACACTAACACAAGTGCGAAAAGTGGTTTTTCAACACTAACATAAGTGCGAAAAGTGGTTTTTCAACACTAACACAAGTGCAAAAGTGGTTTTTCAAGACTAACACAAGTGCAAAAGTGGTTTTTCAACACTAACACAAGTGCGAAAAGTGGTTTTTCAACACTAACACAACTGCGAAAAGTGGTTTTTCAACACTAACACAAGTGCAAAAAGTGGTTTTTCTACACTAACACAAGCGCGAAAAGTGTTTTTTCCACACTAATACAAGTGGAAAAAGTGGTTTTCAACACTATCACAAGTGCAAAAAGTGTTTTTTCCACACTAATACAAGTGCAAAAGTGGTTTCCTGCACGAACACAAGTGCGAAAAGTGGTTTTTCAACAATAACACAAGTGCGAAAAGTGGTTTTTCCACACTAATACAAGTGCAAAAGTGGTTTCCTGCACCAACACAAGTGCGAAAAGTGGGTTTTTCAACACTAACACAAGTGCGAAAAGTGGTTTTTCAACACTAACACAAGTGCGACAAGTGGTTTTTCCACACTAATACAAGTGCAAAAGTGGTTTCCTGCACCAACACAAGTGCGAAAAGTAGTTTTTCAACACTAAAACAAGTGCGAAAAGTGGTTTTTCAACACTATCACAAGTGCAAAAAGTGTTTTTTCCACACTAATACAAGTGCAAAAGTGGTTTCCTGCACCAACACAAGTGCGAAAAGTGGTTTTTCAACACTAACACAAGTGCAAAAAGTGGTTTTTCAACACTAACACAAGTGCGAAAAGTGTTTTTTCCACACTAATACAAGTGCAAAAGTGGTTTCCTGCACCAACACAAGTGCGAAAAGTGGTTTTTCAACACTATCACAAGTGCAAAAAGTGGTTTTTCCACACTAATACAAGTGCAAAAGTGGTTTCCTGCACCAACACAAGTGCGAAAAGTGGTTTTTCAACACTAACACAAGTGCGAAAAGTGGTTTTTCAACACTAACATAAGTGCGAAAAGTGGTTTTTCAACACTAACACAAGTGCAAAAGTGGTTTTTCAAGACTAACACAAGTGCAAAAGTGGTTTTTCAACACTAACACAAGTGCGAAAAGTGGTTTTTCAACACTAACACAACTGCGAAATGTGGTTTTTCAACACTAACACAAGTGCAAAAAGTGGTTTTTCTACACTAACACAAACGCGAAAAGTGTTTTTTCCACACTAATACAAGTGGAAAAAGTGGTTTTCAACACTATCACAAGTGCAAAAAGTGTTTTTTCCACACTAATACAAGTGCAAAAGTGGTTTCCTGCACTAACACAAGTGCGAAAAGTGGTTTTTCAACAATAACACAAGTGCGAAAAGTGGTTTTTCCACACTAATACAAGTGCAAAAGTGGTTTCCTGCACCAACACAAGTGCGAAAAGTGGGTTTTTCAACACTAACATAAGTGCGAAAAGTGGTTTTTCAACACTAACACAAGTGCGAAAAGTGGTTTTTCCACACTAATACAAGTGCAAAAGTGGTTTCCTGCACCAACACAAGTGCGAAAAGTAGTTTTTCAACACTAAAACAAGTGCGAAAGCTGGTTTTTCAACACTATCACAAGTGCAAAAAGTGTTTTTTCCACACTAATACAAGTGCAAAAGTGGTTTCCTGCACCAACACAAGTGCGAAAAGTGGTTTTTCAACACTAACACAAGTGCAAAAAGTGGTTTTTCAACACTAACACAAGTGCGAAAAGTGTTTTTTCCACACTAATACAAGTGCAAAAGTGGTTTCCTGCACCAACACTAGTGCGAAAAGTGGTTTTTCAACACTAACACAAGTGCGAAAAGTGGTTTTTCAACACTAACACAAGTGCGAAAAGTGGTTTTTCAACACTAACACAAGTGCGAAAAGTGGTTTTTCCACACTAATACAAGTGCAAAAGTGGTTTCCTGCACCAACACAAGTGTGAAAAGTGGTTTTTCAACACGAACACAAGTGCGAAAAGTGGTTTTTCAACACTAACACAAGTGCGAAAAGTGGTTTTTCAACACTAACACAAGTGCGAAAAGTGGTTTTTCAACACTAACACAAGTGCGAAAAGTGGTTTTTTCACACTAATACAAGTGCAAAAGTGGTTTTTCAACACTAACACAAGTGCGAAAGGTGTTTTTTCAACACTAACACAAGTGCGAAAAGTGGTTTTTCAACACTAACACAAGTGCGAAAAGTGGTTTTTCCACACTAATACAAGTGAAAAAGTGGTTTCCTGCACCAACACAAGTGCGAAAAGTGGTTTTTCAACACTATCACAAGTGCGAAAAGTGTTTTTTCCACACTAATACAAGTGCAAAAGAGGTTTTTCAACGCTAACACAAGTGCGAAAAGTGGTTTTTCAACACTAACACAAGTGCGAAAAGTGGTTTTTCAACACTAACACAAGTGCGAAAAGTGGTTTTTCAACACTAACACAAGTGCGAAAAGTGGTTTTTCAACACTAACACAAGTGCGGAAGTGGTTTCCTGCACCAACACAAGTGCGAAAAGTGGTTTTTCAACACTAACACAAGTGCGAAAAGTGGTTTTTCAACACTAACACAAGTGCGAAAAGTGGTTTTTCAACACTAACACAAGTGCGAAAAGTGGTTTTTCCACACTAATACAAGTGCAAAAGTGGTTTCCTGCACCAACACAAGTGCGAAAAGTGGTTTTTCAACACTATTACAAGTGCAAAAAGTGGTTTTTCAACACTAACACAAGTGCGAAAAGTGGTTTTTCAACACTAACACAAGTGCGAAAAGTGGTTTTTCAACACTAACACAAGTGCGAAAAGTGGTTCACTAATACAAGTGCAAAAGTGGTTTTCTGCACCAACACAAGTGCGAAAAGTGGATTTTCAACACTAACACAAGTGCGAAAAGTGGTTTTTCAACACTAACACAAGCGCGAAAAGTGGTTTTTCCACACTAATACAAGTGCAAAAAGTGTTTTTTCCACACTAATACAAGTGCAAAAGTGGTTTTTCAACACTATCACAAGTGCAAAAAGTGGTTTTTCTACACTAATACAAGTGCAAAAAGTGTTTTTTCCACACTAATACAAGTGCAAAAAGTAGTTTTTCAACACTATCACAAGTGCAAAAAGTGTTTTTTCCACACTAATACAAGTGCAAAAGTGGTTTCCTGCACTAACACAAGTGCGAAAAGTGGTTTTTCAACAATAACACAAGTGCGAAAAGTGGTTTTTCCACACTAATACAAGTGCAAAAGTGGTTTCCTGCACCAACACAAGTGCGAAAAGTGGTTTTTCAACACTAACACAAGTGCGAAAAGTGGTTTTTCAACACTAACACAAGTGCGAAAAGTGGTTTTTCCACACTAATACAAGTGCAAAAGTGGTTTCCTGCACCAACACAAGTGCGAAAAGTGGTTTTTCAACACTAACACAAGTGCAAAAAGTGGTTTTTCAACACTAACACAAGTGCGAAAAGTGTTTTTTCCACACTAATACAAGTACAAAAGTGGTTTCCTGCACCAACACTAGTGCGAAAAGTGGTTTTTCAACACTAACACAAGTGCGAAAAGTGGTTTTTCAACACTAACACAAGTGCGAAAAGTGGTTTTTCAACACTAACACAAGTGCGAAAAGTGGTTTTTCCACACTAATACAAGTACAAAAGTGGTTTCCTGCACCAACACAAGTGCGAAAAGTAGTTTTTCAACACTAAAACAAGTGCGAAAAGTGGTTTTTCAACACTATCACAAGTGCAAAAAGTGTTTTTTCCACACTAATACAAGTGCAAAAGTGGTTTCCTGCACCAACACAAGTGCGAAAAGTGGTTTTTCAACACTAACACAAGTGCAAAAAGTGGTTTTTCAACACTAACACAAGTGCGAAAAGTGTTTTTTCCACACTAATACAAGTGCAAAAGTGGTTTCCTGCACCAACACAAGTGCGAAAAGTGGTTTTTCAACACTATCACAAGTGCAAAAAGTGGTTTTTCCACACTAATACAAGTGCAAAAGTGGTTTCCTGCACCAACACAAGTGCGAAAAGTGGTTTTTCAACACTAACACAAGTGCGAAAAGTGGTTTTTCAACACTAACATAAGTGCGAAAAGTGGTTTTTCAACACTAACACAAGTGCAAAAGTGGTTTTTCAAGACTAACACAAGTGCAAAAGTGGTTTTTCAACACTAACACAAGTGCGAAAGGTGTTTTTTCAACACTAACACAAGTGCGAAAAGTGGTTTTTCAACACTAACACAAGTGCGAAAAGTGGTTTTTCCACACTAATACAAGTGCAAAAGTGGTTTCCTGCACCAACACAAGTGCGAAAAGTAGTTTTTCAACACTAAAACAAGTGCGAAAGCTGGTTTTTCAACACTATCACAAGTGCAAAAAGTGTTTTTTCCACACTAATACAAGTGCAAAAGTGGTTTCCTGCACCAACACAAGTGCGAAAAGTGGTTTTTCAACACTAACACAAGTGCAAAAAGTGGTTTTTCAACACTAACACAAGTGCGAAAAGTGTTTTTTCCACACTAATACAAGTGCAAAAGTGGTTTCCTGCACCAACACTAGTGCGAAAAGTGGTTTTTCAACACTAACACAAGTGCGAAAAGTGGTTTTTCAACACTAACACAAGTGCGAAAAGTGGTTTTTCAACACTAACACAAGTGCGAAAAGTGGTTTTTCCACACTAATACAAGTGCAAAAGTGGTTTCCTGCACCAACACAAGTGTGAAAAGTGGTTTTTCAACACGAACACAAGTGCGAAAAGTGGTTTTTCAACACTAACACAAGTGCGAAAAGTGGTTTTTCAACACTAACACAAGTGCGAAAAGTGGTTTTTCAACACTAACACAAGTGCGAAAAGTGGTTTTTTCACACTAATACAAGTGCAAAAGTGGTTTTTCAACACTAACACAAGTGCGAAAGGTGTTTTTTCAACACTAACACAAGTGCGAAAAGTGGTTTTTCAACACTAACACAAGTGCGAAAAGTGTTTTTTCCACACTAATACAAGTACAAAAGTGGTTTCCTGCACCAACACTAGTGCGAAAAGTGGTTTTTCAACACTAACACAAGTGCGAAAAGTGGTTTTTCAACACTAACACAAGTGCGAAAAGTGGTTTTTCAACACTAACACAAGTGCGAAAAGTGGTTTTTCCACACTAATACAAGTGCAAAAGTGGTTTCCTGCACCAACACAAGTGTGAAAAGTGGTTTTTCTACACTAACAAAAGTGCGAAAAGTGGGTTTTCAACACTATCACAAGTGCAAAAAGTGTTTTTTCCACACTAATACAAGTGCAAAAGTGGTTTCCTGCACCAACACAAGTGTGAAAAGTGGTTTTTCAACACTAATACAAGTGCAAAAAGTGGTTTTTCAACACTAACACAAGTGCGAAAAGTGGTTTTTCCACACTAATACAAGTGCAAAAGTGGTTTCCTGCACCAACACAAGTGCGAAAAGTGGTTTTTCAACACTAACACAAGTGCGAAAAGTGGTTTTTCAACACTAACACAAGTGCAAAAGTGGTTTTTCAACACTAACACAAGTGCGAAAAGTGGTTTTTCAACACTAACACAAGTGCGAAAAGTGGTTTTTCAACACTAACACAAGTGCAAAAAGTGGTTTTTCTACACTAACACAAGCGCGAAAAGTGTTTTTTCCACACTAATACAAGTGGAAAAAGTGGTTTTCAACACTATCACAAGTGCAAAAAGTGTTTTTTCCACACTAATACAAGTGCAAAAGTGGTTTCCTGCACTAACACAAGTGCGAAAAGTGGTTTTTCAACAATAACACAAGTGCGAAAAGTGGTTTTTCCACACTAATACAAGTGCAAAAGTGGTTTCCTGCACCAACACAAGTGCAAAAAGTGGTTTTTCAACACTAACACAAGTGCGAAAAGTGGTTTTTCAACACTAACACAAGTGCGAAAAGTGGTTTTTCAACACTAACACAAGTGCGAAAAGTGGTTTTTTCACACTAATACAAGTGCAAAAGTGGTTTTTCAACACTAACACAAGTGCGAAAGGTGTTTTTTCAACACTAACACAAGTGCGAAAAGTGGTTTTTCAACACTAACACAAGTGCGAAAAGTGGTTTTTCCACACTAATACAAGTGCAAAAGTGGTTTCCTGCACCAACACAAGTGCGAAAAGTGGTTTTTCAACACTATCACAAGTGCGAAAAGTGTTTTTTCCACACTAATACAAGTGCAAAAGAGGTTTTTCAACACTAACACAAGTGCGAAAAGTGGTTTTTCAACACTAACACAAGTGCGAAAAGTGGTTTTTCAACACTAACACAAGTGTGAAAAGTGGTTTTTCCACACTAATACAAGTGCAAAAGTGGTTGCCTGCACCAACACAAGTGCGAAAAGTGGTTTTTCAACACTAACACAAGTGTGAAAAGTGGTTTTTCCACACTAATACAAGTGCAAAAGTGGTTTCCTGCACCAACACAAGTGCGAAAAGTGGTTTTTCAACACTATCACAAGTGCAAAAAGTGGTTTTTCCACACTAATACAAGTGCAAAAGTGGTTTCCTGCACCAACACAAGTGCGAAAAGTGGTTTTTCAACACTAACACAAGTGCGAAAAGTGGTTTTTCAACACTAACATAAGTGCGAAAAGTGGTTTTTCAACACTAACACAAGTGCAAAAGTGGTTTTTCAAGACTAACACAAGTGCAAAAGTGGTTTTTCAACACTAACACAAGTGCGAAAAGTGGTTTTTCAACACTAACACAACTGCGAAAAGTGGTTTTTCAACACTAACACAAGTGCAAAAAGTGGTTTTTCTACACTAACACAAGCGCGAAAAGTGTTTTTTCCACACTAATACAAGTGGAAAAAGTGGTTTTCAACACTATCACAAGTGCAAAAAGTGTTTTTTCCACACTAATACAAGTGCAAAAGTGGTTTCCTGCACGAACACAAGTGCGAAAAGTGGTTTTTCAACAATAACACAAGTGCGAAAAGTGGTTTTTCCACACTAATACAAGTGCAAAAGTGGTTTCCTGCACCAACACAAGTGCGAAAAGTGGGTTTTTCAACACTAACACAAGTGCGAAAAGTGGTTTTTCAACACTAACACAAGTGCGACAAGTGGTTTTTCCACACTAATACAAGTGCAAAAGTGGTTTCCTGCACCAACACAAGTGCGAAAAGTAGTTTTTCAACACTAAAACAAGTGCGAAAAGTGGTTTTTCAACACTATCACAAGTGCAAAAAGTGTTTTTTCCACACTAATACAAGTGCAAAAGTGGTTTCCTGCACCAACACAAGTGCGAAAAGTGGTTTTTCAACACTAACACAAGTGCAAAAAGTGGTTTTTCAACACTAACACAAGTGCGAAAAGTGTTTTTTCCACACTAATACAAGTGCAAAAGTGGTTTCCTGCACCAACACAAGTGCGAAAAGTGGTTTTTCAACACTATCACAAGTGCAAAAAGTGGTTTTTCCACACTAATACAAGTGCAAAAGTGGTTTCCTGCACCAACACAAGTGCGAAAAGTGGTTTTTCAACACTAACACAAGTGCGAAAAGTGGTTTTTCAACACTAACATAAGTGCGAAAAGTGGTTTTTCAACACTAACACAAGTGCAAAAGTGGTTTTTCAAGACTAACACAAGTGCAAAAGTGGTTTTTCAACACTAACACAAGTGCGAAAAGTGGTTTTTCAACACTAACACAACTGCGAAATGTGGTTTTTCAACACTAACACAAGTGCAAAAAGTGGTTTTTCTACACTAACACAAACGCGAAAAGTGTTTTTTCCACACTAATACAAGTGGAAAAAGTGGTTTTCAACACTATCACAAGTGCAAAAAGTGTTTTTTCCACACTAATACAAGTGCAAAAGTGGTTTCCTGCACTAACACAAGTGCGAAAAGTGGTTTTTCAACAATAACACAAGTGCGAAAAGTGGTTTTTCCACACTAATACAAGTGCAAAAGTGGTTTCCTGCACCAACACAAGTGCGAAAAGTGGGTTTTTCAACACTAACATAAGTGCGAAAAGTGGTTTTTCAACACTAACACAAGTGCGAAAAGTGGTTTTTCCACACTAATACAAGTGCAAAAGTGGTTTCCTGCACCAACACAAGTGCGAAAAGTAGTTTTTCAACACTAAAACAAGTGCGAAAGCTGGTTTTTCAACACTATCACAAGTGCAAAAAGTGTTTTTTCCACACTAATACAAGTGCAAAAGTGGTTTCCTGCACCAACACAAGTGCGAAAAGTGGTTTTTCAACACTAACACAAGTGCAAAAAGTGGTTTTTCAACACTAACACAAGTGCGAAAAGTGTTTTTTCCACACTAATACAAGTGCAAAAGTGGTTTCCTGCACCAACACTAGTGCGAAAAGTGGTTTTTCAACACTAACACAAGTGCGAAAAGTGGTTTTTCAACACTAACACAAGTGCGAAAAGTGGTTTTTCAACACTAACACAAGTGCGAAAAGTGGTTTTTCCACACTAATACAAGTGCAAAAGTGGTTTCCTGCACCAACACAAGTGTGAAAAGTGGTTTTTCAACACGAACACAAGTGCGAAAAGTGGTTTTTCAACACTAACACAAGTGCGAAAAGTGGTTTTTCAACACTAACACAAGTGCGAAAAGTGGTTTTTCAACACTAACACAAGTGCGAAAAGTGGTTTTTTCACACTAATACAAGTGCAAAAGTGGTTTTTCAACACTAACACAAGTGCGAAAGGTGTTTTTTCAACACTAACACAAGTGCGAAAAGTGGTTTTTCAACACTAACACAAGTGCGAAAAGTGGTTTTTCCACACTAATACAAGTGAAAAAGTGGTTTCCTGCACCAACACAAGTGCGAAAAGTGGTTTTTCAACACTATCACAAGTGCGAAAAGTGTTTTTTCCACACTAATACAAGTGCAAAAGAGGTTTTTCAACGCTAACACAAGTGCGAAAAGTGGTTTTTCAACACTAACACAAGTGCGAAAAGTGGTTTTTCAACACTAACACAAGTGCGAAAAGTGGTTTTTCAACACTAACACAAGTGCGAAAAGTGGTTTTTCAACACTAACACAAGTGCGGAAGTGGTTTCCTGCACCAACACAAGTGCGAAAAGTGGTTTTTCAACACTAACACAAGTGCGAAAAGTGGTTTTTCAACACTAACACAAGTGCGAAAAGTGGTTTTTCAACACTAACACAAGTGCGAAAAGTGGTTTTTCCACACTAATACAAGTGCAAAAGTGGTTTCCTGCACCAACACAAGTGCGAAAAGTGGTTTTTCAACACTATTACAAGTGCAAAAAGTGGTTTTTCAACACTAAC
The DNA here is from genome assembly GCF_964187855.1 of Myxine glutinosa. Classification (NCBI taxonomy): domain Eukaryota; kingdom Metazoa; phylum Chordata; class Myxini; order Myxiniformes; family Myxinidae; genus Myxine; species Myxine glutinosa. Next base: position 41,791 of record NW_027617396.1, read on the forward strand.
ACAAGTGCGAAAAGTGGTTTTTCAACACTAACACAAGTGCGAAAAGTGGTTTTTCAACACTAACACAAGTGCGAAAAGTGGTTCACTAATACAAGTGCAAAAGTGGTTTTCTGCACCAACACAAGTGCGAAAAGTGGATTTTCAACACTAACACAAGTGCGAAAAGTGGTTTTTCAACACTAACACAAGCGCGAAAAGTGGTTTTTCCACACTAATACAAGTGCAAAAAGTGTTTTTTCCACACTAATACAAGTGCAAAAGTGGTTTTTCAACACTATCACAAGTGCAAAAAGTGGTTTTTCTACACTAATAAAAGTGCAAAAAGTGTTTTTTCCACACTAATACAAGTGCAAAAAGTAGTTTTTCAACACTATCACAAGTGCAAAAAGTGTTTTTTCCACACTAATACAAGTGCAAAAGTGGTTTCCTGCACTAACACAAGTGCGAAAAGTGGTTTTTCAACAATAACACAAGTGCGAAAAGTGGTTTTTCCACACTAATACAAGTGCAAAAGTGGTTTCCTGCACCAACACAAGTGCGAAAAGTGGTTTTTCAACACTAACACAAGTGCGAAAAGTGGTTTTTCAACACTAACACAAGTGCGAAAAGTGGTTTTTCCACACTAATACAAGTGCAAAAGTGGTTTCCTGCACCAACACAAGTGCGAAAAGTGGTTTTTCAACACTAACACAAGTGCAAAAAGTGGTTTTTCAACACTAACACAAGTGCGAAAAGTGTTTTTTCCACACTAATACAAGTACAAAAGTGGTTTCCTGCACCAACACTAGTGCGAAAAGTGGTTTTTCAACACTAACACAAGTGCGAAAAGTGGTTTTTCAACACTAACACAAGTGCGAAAAGTGGTTTTTCAACACTAACACAAGTGCGAAAAGTGGTTTTTCCACACTAATACAAGTACAAAAGTGGTTTCCTGCACCAACACAAGTGCGAAAAGTAGTTTTTCAACACTAAAACAAGTGCGAAAAGTGGTTTTTCAACACTATCACAAGTGCAAAAAGTGTTTTTTCCACACTAATACAAGTGCAAAAGTGGTTTCCTGCACCAACACAAGTGCGAAAAGTGGTTTTTCAACACTAACACAAGTGCAAAAAGTGGTTTTTCAACACTAACACAAGTGCGAAAAGTGTTTTTTCCACACTAATACAAGTGCAAAAGTGGTTTCCTGCACCAACACAAGTGCGAAAAGTGGTTTTTCAACACTATCACAAGTGCAAAAAGTGGTTTTTCCACACTAATACAAGTGCAAAAGTGGTTTCCTGCACCAACACAAGTGCGAAAAGTGGTTTTTCAACACTAACACAAGTGCGAAAAGTGGTTTTTCAACACTAACATAAGTGCGAAAAGTGGTTTTTCAACACTAACACAAGTGCAAAAGTGGTTTTTCAAGACTAACACAAGTGCAAAAGTGGTTTTTCAACACTAACACAAGTGCGAAAAGTGGTTTTTCAACACTAACACAACTGCGAAATGTGGTTTTTCAACACTAACACAAGTGCAAAAAGTGGTTTTTCTACACTAACACAAACGCGAAAAGTGTTTTTTCCACACTAATACAAGTGGAAAAAGTGGTTTTCAACACTATCACAAGTGCAAAAAGTGTTTTTTCCACACTAATACAAGTGCAAAAGTGGTTTCCTGCACTAACACAAGTGCGAAAAGTGGTTTTTCAACAATAACACAAGTGCGAAAAGTGGTTTTTCCACACTAATACAAGTGCAAAAGTGGTTTCCTGCACCAACACAAGTGCGAAAAGTGGGTTTTTCAACACTAACATAAGTGCGAAAAGTGGTTTTTCAACACTAACACAAGTGCGAAAAGTGGTTTTTCCACACTAATACAAGTGCAAAAGTGGTTTCCTGCACCAACACAAGTGCGAAAAGTAGTTTTTCAACACTAAAACAAGTGCGAAAGCTGGTTTTTCAACACTATCACAAGTGCAAAAAGTGTTTTTTCCACACTAATACAAGTGCAAAAGTGGTTTCCTGCACCAACACAAGTGCGAAAAGTGGTTTTTCAACACTAACACAAGTGCAAAAAGTGGTTTTTCAACACTAACACAAGTGCGAAAAGTGTTTTTTCCACACTAATACAAGTGCAAAAGTGGTTTCCTGCACCAACACTCGTGCGAAAAGTGGTTTTTCAACACTAACACAAGTGCGAAAAGTGGTTTTTCAACACTAACACAAGTGCGAAAAGTGGTTTTTCAACACTAACACAAGTGCGAAAAGTGGTTTTTCCACACTAATACAAGTGCAAAAGTGGTTTCCTGCACCAACACAAGTGTGAAAAGTGGTTTTTCAACACGAACACAAGTGCGAAAAGTGGTTTTTCAACACTAACACAAGTGCGAAAAGTGGTTTTTCAACACTAACACAAGTGCGAAAAGTGGTTTTTCAACACTAACACAAGTGCGAAAAGTGGTTTTTTCACACTAATACAAGTGCAAAAGTGGTTTTTCAACACTAACACAAGTGCGAAAGGTGTTTTTTCAACACTAACACAAGTGCGAAAAGTGGTTTTTCAACACTAACACAAGTGCGAAAAGTGGTTTTTTCCACACTAATACAAGTGAAAAAGTGGTTTCCTGCACCAACACAAGTGCGAAAAGTGGTTTTTCAACACTATCACAAGTGCGAAAAGTGTTTTTTCCACACTAATACAAGTGCAAAAGAGGTTTTTCAACGCTAACACAAGTGCGAAAAGTGGTTTTTCAACACTAACACAAGTGCGAAAAGTGGTTTTTCAACACTAACACAAGTGCGAAAAGTGGTTTTTCAACACTAACACAAGTGCGAAAAGTGGTTTTTCAACACTAACACAAGTGCGGAAGTGGTTTCCTGCACCAACACAAGTGCGAAAAGTGGTTTTTCAACACTAACACAAGTGCGAAAAGTGGTTTTTCAACACTAACACAAGTGCGAAAAGTGGTTTTTCAACACTAACACAAGTGCGAAAAGTGGTTTTTCCACACTAATACAAGTGCAAAAGTGGTTTCCTGCACCAACACAAGTGCGAAAAGTGGTTTTTCAACACTATTACAAGTGCAAAAAGTGGTTTTTCAACACTAACACAAGTGCGAAAAGTGGTTTTTCAACACTAACACAAGTGCGAAAAGTGGTTTTTCAACACTAACACAAGTGCGAAAAGTGGTTCACTAATACAAGTGCAAAAGTGGTTTTCTGCACCAACACAAGTGCGAAAAGTGGATTTTCAACACTAACACAAGTGCGAAAAGTGGTTTTTCAACACTAACACAAGCGCGAAAAGTGGTTTTTCCACACTAATACAAGTGCAAAAAGTGTTTTTTCCACACTAATACAAGTGCAAAAGTGGTTTTTCAACACTATCACAAGTGCAAAAAGTGGTTTTTCTACACTAATACAAGTGCAAAAAGTGTTTTTTCCACACTAATACAAGTGCAAAAAGTAGTTTTTCAACACTATCACAAGTGCAAAAAGTGTTTTTTCCACACTAATACAAGTGCAAAAGTGGTTTCCTGCACTAACACAAGTGCGAAAAGTGGTTTTTCAACAATAACACAAGTGCGAAAAGTGGTTTTTCCACACTAATACAAGTGCAAAAGTGGTTTCCTGCACCAACACAAGTGCGAAAAGTGGTTTTTCAACACTAACACAAGTGCGAAAAGTGGTTTTTCAACACTAACACAAGTGCGAAAAGTGGTTTTTCCACACTAATACAAGTGCAAAAGTGGTTTCCTGCACCAACACAAGTGCGAAAAGTGGTTTTTCAACACTAACACAAGTGCAAAAAGTGGTTTTTCAACACTAACACAAGTGCGAAAAGTGTTTTTTCCACACTAATACAAGTACAAAAGTGGTTTCCTGCACCAACACTAGTGCGAAAAGTGGTTTTTCAACACTAACACAAGTGCGAAAAGTGGTTTTTCAACACTAACACAAGTGCGAAAAGTGGTTTTTCAACACTAACACAAGTGCGAAAAGTGGTTTTTCCAGACTAATACAAGTGCAAAAGTGGTTTCCTGCACCAACACGAGTGTGAAAAGTGGTTTTTCTACACTAACAAAAGTGCGAAAAGTGGGTTTTCAACACTATCACAAGTGCAAAAAGTGTTTTTTCCACACTAATACAAGTGCAAAAGTGGTTTCCTGCACCAACACAAGTGTGAAAAGTGGTTTTTCAACACTAATACAAGTGCAAAAAGTGGTTTTTCAACACAAACACAAGTGCGAAAAGTGGTTTTTCCACACTAATACAAGTGCAAAAGTGGTTTCCTGCACCAACACAAGTGCGAAAAGTGGTTTTTCAACACTAACACAAGTGCGAAAAGTGGTTTTTCAACACTAACACAAGTGCAAAAAGTGGTTTTTCTACACTAACACAAGCGCGAAAAGTGTTTTTTCCACACTAATACAAGTGGAAAAAGTGGTTTTCAACACTATCACAAGTGCAAAAAGTGTTTTTTCCACACTAATACAAGTGCAAAAGTGGTTTCCTGCACTAACACAAGTGCGAAAAGTGGTTTTTCAACAATAACACAAGTGCAAAAAGTGGTTTTTCCACACTAATACAAGTGCAAAAGTGGTTTCCTGCACCAACACAAGTGCAAAAAGTGGTTTTTCAACACTAACACAAGTGCGAAAAGTGGTTTTTCAACACTAACACAAGTGCGAAAAGTGGTTTTTCAACACTAACACAAGTGCGAAAAGTGGTTTTTTCACACTAATACAAGTGCAAAAGTGGTTTTTCAACACTAACACAAGTGCGAAAGGTGTTTTTTCAACACTAACACAAGTGCGAAAAGTGGTTTTTCAACACTAACACAAGTGCGAAAAGTGGTTTTTCCACACTAATACAAGTGCAAAAGTGGTTTCCTGCACCAACACAAGTGCGAAAAGTGGTTTTTCAACACTATCACAAGTGCGAAAAGTGTTTTTTCCACACTAATACAAGTGCAAAAGAGGTTTTTCAACACTAACACAAGTGCGAAAAGTGGTTTTTCAACACTAACACAAGTGCGAAAAGTGGTTTTTCAACACTAACACAAGTGTGAAAAGTGGTTTTTCCACACTAATACAAGTGCAAAAGTGGTTGCCTGCACCAACACAAGTGCGAAAAGTGGTTTTTCAACACTAACACAAGTGTGAAAAGTGGTTTTTCCACACTAATACAAGTGCAAAAGTGGTTTCCTGCACCAACACAAGTGCGAAAAGTGGTTTTTCAACACTATCACAAGTGCAAAAAGTGGTTTTTCCACACTAATACAAGTGCAAAAGTGGTTTCCTGCACCAACACAAGTGCGAAAAGTGGTTTTTCAACACGCACACAAGTGCGAAAAGTGGTTTTTCAACACTAACATAAGTGCGAAAAGTGGTTTTTCAACACTAACACAAGTGCAAAAGTGGTTTTTCAAGACTAACACAAGTGCAAAAGTGGTTTTTCAACACTAACACAAGTGCGAAAAGTGGTTTTTCAACACTAACACAACTGCGAAAAGTGGTTTTTCAACACTAACACAAGTGCAAAAAGTGGTTTTTCTACACTAACACAAGCGCGAAAAGTGTTTTTTCCACACTAATACAAGTGGAAAAAGTGGTTTTCAACACTATCACAAGTGCAAAAAGTGTTTTTTCCACACTAATACAAGTGCAAAAGTGGTTTCCTGCACGAACACAAGTGCGAAAAGTGGTTTTTCAACAATAACACAAGTGCGAAAAGTGGTTTTTCCACACTAATACAAGTGCAAAAGTGGTTTCCTGCACCAACACAAGTGCGAAAAGTGGGTTTTTCAACACTAACACAAGTGCGAAAAGTGGTTTTTCAACACTAACACAAGTGCGAAAAGTGGTTTTTCCACACTAATACAAGTGCAAAAGTGGTTTCCTGCACCAACACAAGTGCGAAAAGTAGTTTTTCAACACTAAAACAAGTGCGAAAAGTGGTTTTTCAACACTATCACAAGTGCAAAAAGTGTTTTTTCCACACTAATACAAGTGCAAAAGTGGTTTCCTGCACCAACACAAGTGCGAAAAGTGGTTTTTCAACACTAACACAAGTGCAAAAAGTGGTTTTTCAACACTAACACAAGTGCGAAAAGTGTTTTTTCCACACTAATACAAGTGCAAAAGTGGTTTCCTGCACCAACACAAGTGCGAAAAGTGGTTTTTCAACACTAACACAAGTGCGAAAAGTGGTTTTTCAACACTAACACAAGTGCGAAAAGTGGTTTTTCAACACTAACACAAGTGCGAAAAGTGGTTTTTCCACACTAATACAAGTGCAAAAGTGGTTTCCTGCACCAACACAAGTGTGAAAAGTGGTTTTTCAACACGAACACAAGTGCGAGAAGTGGTTTTTCAACACTAACACAAGTGCGAAAAGTGGTTTTTCAACACTAACACAAGTGCGAAAAGTGGTTTTTCAACACTAACACAAGTGCGAAAAGTGGTTTTTTCACACTAATACAAGTGCAAAAGTGGTTTTTCAACACTAACACAAGTGCGAAAGGTGTTTTTTCAACACTAACACAAGTGCGAAAAGTGGTTTTTCAACACTAACACAAGTGCGAAAAGTGGTTTTTCCACACTAATACAAGTGCAAAAGTGGTTGCCTGCACCAACACAAGTGCGAAAAGTGGTTTTTCAACACTAACACAAGTGTGAAAAGTGGTTTTTCCACACTAATACAAGTGCAAAAGTGGTTTCCTGCACGAACACAAGTGCGAAAAGTGGTTTTTCAACACAATCACAAGTGCAAAAAGTGGTTTTTCAACACTAACACAAGTGCGAAAAGTGGTTTTTCAACACTAACACAAGTGCGTAAAGTGTTTTTTCCACACTAATACAAGTGCAAAAGTGGTTGCCTGCACCAACACAAGTGCGAAAAGTGGTTTTTCAACACTAACACAAGTGTGAAAAGTGGTTTTTCCACACTAATACAAGTGCAAAAGTGGTTTCCTGCACCAACACAAGTGCGAAAAGTGGTTTTTCAACACTATCACAAGTGCAAAAAGTGGTTTTTCCACACTAATACAAGTGCAAAAGTGGTTTCCTGCACCAACACAAGTGCGAAAAGTGGTTTTTCAACACTAACACAAGTGCGAAAAGTGGTTTTTCAACACTAACATAAGTGCGAAAAGTGGTTTTTCAACACTAACACAAGTGCAAAAGTGGTTTTTCAAGACTAACACAAGTGCAAAAGTGGTTTTTCAACACTAACACAAGTGCGAAAAGTGGTTTTTCAACACTAACACAACTGCGAAAAGTGGTTTTTCAACACTAACACAAGTGCAAAAAGTGGTTTTTCTACACTAACACAAACGCGAAAAGTGTTTTTTCCACACTAATACAAGTGGAAAAAGTGGTTTTCAACACTATCACAAGTGCAAAAAGTGTTTTTTCCACACTAATACAAGTGCAAAAGTGGTTTCCTGCACTAACACAAGTGCGAAAAGTGGTTTTCAACAATAACACAAGTGCGAAAAGTGGTTTTTCCACACTAATACAAGTGCAAAAGTGGTTTCCTGCACCAACACAAGTGCGAAAAGTGGGTTTTTCAACACTAACACAAGTGCGAAAAGTGGTTTTTCAACACTAACACAAGTGCGAAAAGTGGTTTTTCCACACTAATACAAGTGCAAAAGTGGTTTCCTGCACCAACACAAGTGCGAAAAGTAGTTTTTCAACACTAAAACAAGTGCGAAAGGTGGTTTTTCAACACTATCACAAGTGCAAAAAGTGTTTTTTCCACACTAATACAAGTGCAAAAGTGGTTTCCTGCACCAACACAAGTGCGAAAAGTGGTTTTTCAACACTAACACAAGTGCAAAAAGTGGTTTTTCAACACTAACACAAGTGCGAAAAGTGTTTTTTCCACACTAATAAAGTGCAAAAGTGGTTTCCTGCACCAACACGAGTGCGAAAAGTGGTTTTTCAACACTAACACAAGTGCGAAAAGTGGTTTTTCAACACTAACACAAGTGCGAAAAGTGGTTTTTCAACACTAACACAAGTGTGAAAAGTGGTTTTTCCACACTAATACAAGTGCAAAAGTGGTTTCCTGCACCAACACAAGTGTGAAAAGTGGTTTTTCAACACGAACACAAGTGCGAAAAGTGGTTTTTCAACACTAACACAAGTGCGAAAAGTGGTTTTTCAACACTAACACAAGTGCGAAAAGTGGTTTTTTCACACTAATACAAGTGCAAAAGTGGTTTTTCAACACTAACACAAGTGCGAAAGGTGTTTTTTCAACACTAACACAAGTGCGAAAAGTAGTTTTTCAACACTAACACAAGTGCGAAAAGTGGTTTTTCCACACTAATACAAGTGAAAAAGTGGTTTCCTGCACCAACACAAGTGCGAAAAGTGGTTTTTCAACACTAACACAAGTGCGAAAAGTGGTTTTTTCACACTAATACAAGTGCAAAAGTGGTTTTTCAACACTAACACAAGTGCGAAAGGTGTTTTTTCAACACTAACACAAGTGCGAAAAGTGGTTTTTCAACACTAACACAAGTGCGAAAAGTGGTTTTTCCACACTAATACAAGTGAAAAAGTGGTTTCCTGCACCAACACAAGTGCGAAAAGTGGTTTTTCAACACTATCACAAGTGCGAAAAGTGTTTTTTCCACACTAATACAAGTGCAAAAGAGGTTTTTCAACGCTAACACAAGTGCGAAAAGTGGTTTTTCAACACTAACACAAGTGCGAAAAGTGGTTTTTCAACACTAACACAAGTGCGAAAAGTGGTTTTCCACACTAATACAAGTGCAAAAGTGGTTGCCTGCACCAACACAAGTGCGAAAAGTGGTTTTTCAACACTAACACAAGTGTGAAAAGTGGTTTTTCCACACTAATACAAGTGCAAAAGTGGTTTCCTGCACCAACACAAGTGCGAAAAGTAGTTTTTCAACACTATCACAAGTGCAAAAAGTGGTTTTTCAACACTAACACAAGTGCGAAAAGTGGTTTTTCAACACTAACACAAGTGCGAAAAGTGGTTTTTCCACACTAATACAAGTGCAAAAGTGGTTTCCTGCACCAACACAAGTGTGAAAAGTGGTTTTTCAACACGAACACAAGTGCGAAAAGTGGTTTTTCAACACTAACACAAGTGCGAAAAGTGGTTTTCGAACACTAACACAAGTGCAAAAGTGGTTTTTCAAGACTAACACAAGTGCAAAAGTGGTTTTTCAACACTAACACAAGTGCGAAAAGTGGTTTTTCAACACTAACACAACTGCGAAAAGTGGTTTTTCAACACTAACACAAGTGCAAAAAGTGGTTTTTCTACACTAACACAAACGCGAAAAGTGTTTTTTCCACACTAATACAAGTGGAAAAAGTGGTTTTCAACACTATCACAAGTGCAAAAAGTGTTTTTTCCACACTAATACAAGTGCAAAAGTGGTTTCCTGCACTAACACAAGTGCGAAAAGTGGTTTTTCAACAATAACACAAGTGCGAAAAGTGGTTTTTCCACACTAATACAAGTGCAAAAGTGGTTTCCTGCACCAACACAAGTGCGAAAAGTGGGTTTTTCAACACTAACACAAGTGCGAAAAGTGGTTTTTCAACACTAACACAAGTGCAAAAAGTGTTTTTTCCACACTAATACAAGTGCAAAAGTGGTTTCCTGCACGAACACAAGTGCGAAAAGTGGTTTTTCAACAATAACACAAGTGCGAAAAGTGGTTTTTCCACACTAATACAAGTGCAAAAGTGGTTTCCTGCACCAACACAAGTGCGAAAAGTGGGTTTTTCAACACTAACACAAGTGCGAAAAGTGGTTTTTCAACACTAACACAAGTGCGAAAAGTGGTTTTTCCACACTAATACAAGTGCAAAAGTGGTTTCCTGCACCAACACAAGTGCGAAAAGTAGTTTTTCAACACTAAAACAAGTGCGAAAAGTGGTTTTTCAACACTATCACAAGTGCAAAAAGTGTTTTTTCCACACTAATACAAGTGCAAAAGTGGTTTCCTGCACCAACACAAGTGCGAAAAGTGGTTTTTCAACACTAACACAAGTGCAAAAAGTGGTTTTTCAACACTAACACAAGTGCGAAAAGTGTTTTTTCCACACTCATACAAGTGCAAAAGTGGTTTCCTGCACCAACACTAGTGCGAAAAGTGGTTTTTCAACACTAACACAAGTGCGAAAAGTGGTTTTTCAACACTAACACAAGTGCGAAAAGGGGTTTTTCAACACTAACACAAGTGCGAAAAGTGGTTTTTCCACACTAATACAAGTGCAAAAGTGGTTTCCTGCACCAACACAAGTGTGAAAAGTGGTTTTTCAACACGAACACAAGTGCGAGAAGTGGTTTTTCAACACTAACACAAGTGTGAAAAGTGGTTTTTCAACACTAACACAAGTGCGAAAAGTGGTTTTTCAACACTAACACAAGTGCGAAAAGTGGTTTTTTCACACTAATACAAGTGCAAAAGTGGTTTTTCAACACTAACACAAGTGCGAAAGGTGTTTTTTCAACACTAACACAAGTGCGAAAAGTGGTTTTTCAACACTAACACAAGTGCGAAAAGTGGTTTTTCCACACTAATACAAGTGCAAAAGTGGTTGCCTGCACCAACACAAGTGCGAAAAGTGGTTTTTCAACACTAACACAAGTGTGAAAAGTGGTTTTTCCACACTAATACAAGTGCAAAAGTGGTTTCCTGCACCAACACAAGTGCGAAAAGTGGTTTTTCAACACTATCACAAGTGCAAAAAGTGGTTTTTCAACACTAACACAAGTGCGAAAAGTGGTTTTTCAACACTAACACAAGTGCGAAAAGTGGTTTTTCCACACTAATACAAGTGCAAAAGTGGTTGCCTGCACCAACACAAGTGCGAAAAGTGGTTTTTCAACACTAACACAAGTGTGAAAAGTGGTTTTTCCACACTAATACAAGTGCAAAAGTGGTTTCCTGCACCAACACAAGTGCGAAAAGTGGTTTTTCAACACTATCACAAGTGCAAAAAGTGGTTTTTCCACACTAATACAAGTGCAAAAGTGGTTTCCTGCACCAACACAAGTGTGAAAAGTGGTTTTTCAACACTAACACAAGTGCGAAAAGTGGTTTTTCAACACTAACATAAGTGCGAAAAGTGGTTTTTCAACACTAACACAAGTGCAAAAGTGGTTTTTCAAGACTAACACAAGTGCAAAAGTGGTTTTTCAACACTAACACAAGTGCGAAAAGTGGTTTTTCAACACTAACACAACTGCGAAAAGTGGTTTTTCAACACTAACACAAGTGCAAAAAGTGGTTTTTCTACACTAACACAAACGCGAAAAGTGTTTTTTCCACACTAATACAAGTGGAAAAAGTGGTTTTCAACACTATCACAAGTGCAAAAAGTGTTTTTTCCACACTAATACAAGCGCAAAAGTGGTTTCCTGCACTAACACAAGTGCGAAAAGTGGTTTTTCAACAATAACACAAGTGCGAAAAGTGGTTTTTCCACACTAATACAAGTGCAAAAGTGGTTTCCTGCACCAACACAAGTGCGAAAAGTGGGTTTTTCAACACTAACACAAGTGCGAAAAGTGGTTTTTCAACACTAACACAAGTGCGAAAAGTGGTTTTTCCACACTAATACAAGTGCAAAAGTGGTTTCCTGCACCAACACAAGTGCGAAAAGTAGTTTTTCAACACTAAAACAAGTGCGAAAGGTGGTTTTTCAACACTATCACAAGTGCAAAAAGTGTTTTTTCCACACTAATACAAGTGCAAAAGTGGTTTCCTGCACCAACACAAGTGCGAAAAGTGGTTTTTCAACACTAACACAAGTGCAAAAAGTGGTTTTTCAACACTAACACAAGTGCGAAAAGTGTTTTTTCCACACTAATACAAGTGCAAAAGTGGTTTCCTGCACCAACACGAGTGCGAAAAGTGGTTTTTCAACACTAACACAAGTGCGAAAAGTGGTTTTTCAACACTAACACAAGTGCGAAAAGTGGTTTTTCAACACTAACACAAGTGTGAAAAGTGGTTTTTCCACACTAATACAAGTGCAAAAGTGGTTTCCTGCACCAACACAAGTGTGAAAAGTGGTTTTTCAACACGAACACAAGTGCGAAAAGTGGTTTTTCAACACTAACACAAGTGCGAAAAGTGGTTTTTCAACACTAACACAAGTGCGAAAAGTGGTTTTTTCACACTAATACAAGTGCAAAAGTGGTTTTTCAACACTAACACAAGTGCGAAAGGTGTTTTTTCAACACTAACACAAGTGCGAAAAGTAGTTTTTCAACACTAACACAAGTGCGAAAAGTGGTTTTTCCACACTAATACAAGTGAAAAAGTGGTTTCCTGCACCAACACAAGTGCGAAAAGTGGTTTTTCAACACTAACACAAGTGCGAAAAGTGGTTTTTTCACACTAATACAAGTGCAAAAGTGGTTTTTCAACACTAACACAAGTGCGAAAGGTGTTTTTTCAACACTAACACAAGTGCGAAAAGTGGTTTTTCAACACTAACACAAGTGCGAAAAGTGGTTTTTCCACACTAATACAAGTGAAAAAGTGGTTTCCTGCACCAACACAAGTGCGAAAAGTGGTTTTTCAACACTATCACAAGTGCGAAAAGTGTTTTTTCCACACTAATACAAGTGCAAAAGAGGTTTTTCAACGCTAACACAAGTGCGAAAAGTGGTTTTTCAACACTAACACAAGTGCGAAAAGTGGTTTTTCAACACTAACACAAGTGCGAAAAGTGGTTTTCCACACTAATACAAGTGCAAAAGTGGTTGCCTGCACCAACACAAGTGCGAAAAGTGGTTTTTCAACACTAACACAAGTGTGAAAAGTGGTTTTTCCACACTAATACAAGTGCAAAAGTGGTTTCCTGCACCAACACAAGTGCGAAAAGTGGTTTTTCAACACTATCACAAGTGCAAAAAGTGGTTTTTCAACACTAACACAAGTGCGAAAAGTGGTTTTTCAACACTAACACAAGTGCGAAAAGTGGTTTTTCCACACTAATACAAGTGCAAAAGTGGTTTCCTGCACCAACACAAGTGTGAAAAGTGGTTTTTCAACACGAACACAAGTGCGAAAAGTGGTTTTTCAACACTAACACAAGTGCGAAAAGTGGTTTTCGAACACTAACACAAGTGCAAAAGTGGTTTTTCAAGACTAACACAAGTGCAAAAGTGGTTTTTCAACACTAACACAAGTGCGAAAAGTGGTTTTTCAACACTAACACAACTGCGAAAAGTGGTTTTTCAACACTAACACAAGTGCAAAAAGTGGTTTTTCTACACTAACACAAACGCGAAAAGTGTTTTTTCCACACTAATACAAGTGGAAAAAGTGGTTTTCAACACTATCACAAGTGCAAAAAGTGTTTTTTCCACACTAATACAAGTGCAAAAGTGGTTTCCTGCACTAACACAAGTGCGAAAAGTGGTTTTTCAACAATAACACAAGTGCGAAAAGTGGTTTTTCCACACTAATACAAGTGCAAAAGTGGTTTCCTGCACCAACACAAGTGCGAAAAGTGGGTTTTTCAACACTAACACAAGTGCGAAAAGTGGTTTTTCAACACTAACACAAGTGCAAAAAGTGTTTTTTCCACACTAATACAAGTGCAAAAGTGGTTTCCTGCACGAACACAAGTGCGAAAAGTGGTTTTTCAACAATAACACAAGTGCGAAAAGTGGTTTTTCCACACTAATACAAGTGCAAAAGTGGTTTCCTGCACCAACACAAGTGCGAAAAGTGGGTTTTTCAACACTAACACAAGTGCGAAAAGTGGTTTTTCAACACTAACACAAGTGCGAAAAGTGGTTTTTCCACACTAATACAAGTGCAAAAGTGGTTTCCTGCACCAACACAAGTGTGAAAAGTAGTTTTTCAACACTAAAACAAGTGCGAAAAGTGGTTTTTCAACACTATCACAAGTGCAAAAAGTGTTTTTTCCACACTAATACAAGTGCAAAAGTGGTTTCCTGCACCAACACAAGTGCGAAAAGTTGTTTTTCAACACTAACACAAGTGCAAAAAGTGGTTTTTCAACACTAACACAAGTGCGAAAAGTGTTTTTTCCACACTAATACAAGTGCAAAAGTGGTTTCCTGCACCAACACTAGTGCGAAAAGTGGTTTTTCAACACTAAAACAAGTGCGAAAAGTGGTTTTTCAACACTAACACAAGTGCGAAAATTGGTTTTTCAACACTAACACAAGTGCGAAAAGTGGTTTTTCCACACTAATACAAGTGCAAAAGTGGTTTCCTGCACCAACACAAGTGTGAAAAGTGGTTTTTCAACACGAACACAAGTGCGAGAAGTGGTTTTTCAACACTAACACAAGTGCGAAAAGTGGTTTTTCAACACTAACACAAGTGCGAAAAGTGGTTTTTCAACACTAACACAAGTGCGAAAAGTGGTTTTTTCACACTAATACAAGTGCAAAAGTGGTTTTTCAACACTAACACAAGTGCGAAAGGTGTTTTTTCAACACTAACACAAGTGCGAAAAGTGGTTTTTCAACACTAACACAAGTGCGAAAAGTGGTTTTTCCACACTAATACAAGTGCAAAAGTGGTTGCCTGCACCAACACAAGTGCGAAAAGTGGTTTTTCAACACTAACACAAGTGTGAAAAGTGGTTTTTCCACACTAATACAAGTGCAAAAGTGGTTTCCTGCACCAACACAAGTGCGAAAAGTGGTTTTTCAACACTATCACAAGTGCAAAAAGTGGTTTTTCAACACTAACACAAGTGCGAAAAGTGGTTTTTCAACACTAACACAAGTGCGAAAAGTGGTTTTTCCACACTAATACAAGTGCAAAAGTGGTTGCCTGCACCAACACAAGTGCGAAAAGTGGTTTTTCAACACTAACACAAGTGTGAAAAGTGGTTTTTCCACACTAATACAAGTGCAAAAGTGGTTTCCTGCACCAACACAAGTGCGAAAAGTGGTTTTTCAACACTATCACAAGTGCAAAAAGTGGTTTTTCCACACTAATACAAGTGCAAAAGTGGTTTCCTGCACCAACACAAGTGCGAAAAGTGGTTTTTCAACACTAACACAAGTGCGAAAAGTGGTTTTTCAACACTAACATAAGTGCGAAAAGTGGTTTTTCAACACTAACACAAGTGCAAAAGTGGTTTTTCAAGACTAACACAAGTGCAAAAGTGGTTTTTCAACACTAACACAAGTGCGAAAAGTGGTTTTTCAACACTAACACAACTGCGAAAAGTGGTTTTTCAACACTAACACAAGTGCAAAAAGTGGTTTTTCTACACTAACACAAACGCGAAAAGTGTTTTTTCCACACTAATACAAGTGGAAAAAGTGGTTTTCAACACTATCACAAGTGCAAAAAGTGTTTTTTCCACACTAATACAAGTGCAAAAGTGGTTTCCTGCACTAACACAAGTGCGAAAAGTGGTTTTTCAACAATAACACAAGTGCGAAAAGTGGTTTTTCCACACTAATACAAGTGCAAAAGTGGTTTCCTGCACCAACACAAGTGCGAAAAGTGGGTTTTTCAACACTAACACAAGTGCGAAAAGTGGTTTTTCAACACTAACACAAGAGCGAAAAGTGGTTTTTCCACACTAATACAAGTGCAAAAGTGGTTTCCTGCACCAACACAAGTGCGAAAAGTAGTTTTTCAACACTAAAACAAGTGCGAAAGGTGGTTTTTCAACACTATCACAAGTGCAAAAAGTGTTTTTTCCACACTAATACAAGTGCAAAAGTGGTTTCCTGCACCAACACAAGTGCGAAAAGTGGTTTTTCAACACTAACACAAGTGCAAAAAGTGGTTTTTCAACACTAACACAAGTGCGAAAAGTGTTTTTTCCACACTAATACAAGTGCAAAAGTGGTTTCCTGCACCAACACGAGTGCGAAAAGTGGTTTTTCAACACTAACACAAGTGCGAAAAGTGGTTTTTCAACACTAACACAAGTGCGAAAAGTGGTTTTTCAACACTAACACAAGTGTGAAAAGTGGTTTTTCCACACTAATACAAGTGCAAAAGTGGTTTCCTGCACCAACACAAGTGTGAAAAGTGGTTTTTCAACACGAACACAAGTGCGAAAAGTGGTTTTTCAACACTAACACAAGTGCGAAAAGTGGTTTTTCAACACTAACACAAGTGCGAAAAGTGGTTTTTTCACACTAATACAAGTGCAAAAGTGGTTTTTCAACACTAACACAAGTGTGAAAGGTGTTTTTTCAACACTAACACAAGTGCGAAAAGTAGTTTTTCAACACTAACACAAGTGCGAAAAGTGGTTTTTCCACACTAATACAAGTGAAAAAGTGGTTTCCTGCACCAACACAAGTGCGAAAAGTGGTTTTTCAACACTAACACAAGTGCGAAAAGTGGTTTTTTCACACTAATACAAGTGCAAAAGTGGTTTTTCAACACTAACACAAGTGCGAAAGGTGTTTTTTCAACACTAACACAAGTGCGAAAAGTGGTTTTTCAACACTAACACAAGTGCGAAAAGTGGTTTTTCCACACTAATACAAGTGAAAAAGTGGTTTCCTGCACCAACACAAGTGCGAAAAGTGGTTTTTCAACACTATCACAAGTGCGAAAAGTGTTTTTTGCACACTAATACAAGTGCAAAAGAGGTTTTTCAACGCTAACACAAGTGCGAAAAGTGGTTTTTCAACACTAACACAAGTGCGAAAAGTGGTTTTTCAACACTAACACAAGTGCGAAAAGTGGTTTTCCACACTAATACAAGTGCAAAAGTGGTTGCCTGCACCAACACAAGTGCGAAAAGTGGTTTTTCAACACTAACATAAGTGTGAAAAGTGGTTTTTCCACACTAATACAAGTGCAAAAGTGGTTTCCTGCACCAACACAAGTGCGGAAAGTGGTTTTTCAACACTATCACAAGTGCAAAAAGTGGTTTTTCAACACTAACACAAGTGCGAAAAGTGGTTTTTCAACACTAACACAAGTGCGAAAAGTGGTTTTTCCACACTAATACAAGTGCAAAAGTGGTTTCCTGCACCAACACAAGTGTGAAAAGTGGTTTTTCAACACGAACACAAGTGCGAAAAGTGGTTTTTCAACACTAACACAAGTGCGAAAAGTGGTTTTCGAACACTAACACAAGTGCAAAAGTGGTTTTTCAAGACTAACACAAGTGCAAAAGTGGTTTTTCAACACTAACACAAGTGCGAAAAGTGGTTTTTCAACACTAACACAACTGCGAAAAGTGGTTTTTCAACACTAACACAAGTGCAAAAAGTGGTTTTTCTACACTAACACAAACGCGAAAAGTGTTTTTTCCACACTAATACAAGTGGGAAAAGTGGTTTTCAACACTATCACAAGTGCAAAAAGTGTTTTTTCCACACTAATACAAGTGCAAAAGTGGTTTCCTGCACTAACACAAGTGCGAAAAGTGGTTTTTCAACAATAACACAAGTGCGAAAAGTGGTTTTTCCACACTAATACAAGTGCAAAAGTGGTTTCCTGCACCAACACAAGTGCGAAAAGTGGGTTTTTCAACACTAACACAAGTGCGAAAAGTGGTTTTTCAACACTAACACAAGTGCGAAAAGTGGTTTTCCACACTAATACAAGTGCAAAAGTGGTTTCCTGCACCAACACAAGTGCGAAAAGTAGTTTTTCAACACTAAAACAAGTGCGAAAGGTGGTTTTTCAACACTATCACAAGTGCAAAAAGTGTTTTTTCCACACTAATACAAGTGCAAAAGTGGTTTCCTGCACCAACACAAGTGCGAAAAGTGGTTTTTCAACACTAACACAAGTGCCAAAAGTGGTTTTTCAACACTAACACAAGTGCGAAAAGTGTTTTTTCCACACTAATACAAGTGCAAAAGTGGTTTCCTGCACCAACACGAGTGCGAAAAGTGGTTTTTCAACACTAACACAAGTGCGAAAAGTGGTTTTTCAACACTAACACAAGTGCGAAAAGTGGTTTTTCAACACTAACACAAGTGCGAAAAGTGGTTTTTCCACACTAATACAAGTGCAAAAGTGGTTTCCTGCACCAACACAAGTGTGAAAAGTGGTTTTTCAACACGAACACAAGTGCGAAAAGTGGTTTTTCAACACTAACACAAGTGCGAGAAGTGGTTTTTCAACACTAACACAAGTGCGAAAAGTGGTTTTTTCACACTAATACAAGTGCAAAAGTGGTTTTTCAACACTAACACAAGTGCGAAAGGTGTTTTTTCAACACTAACACAAGTGCGAAAAGTGGTTTTTCAACACTAACACAAGTGCGAAAAGTGGTTTTTCCACACTAATACAAGTGAAAAAGTGGTTTCCTGCACCAACACAAGTGCGAAAAGTGGTTTTTCAACACTAACACAAGTGCGAAAAGTGGTTTTTTCACACTAATACAAGTGCAAAAGTGGTTTTTCAACACTAACACAAGTGCGAAAGGTGTTTTTTCAACACTAACACAAGTGCGAAAAGTGGTTTTTCAACACTAACACAAGTGCGAAAAGTGGTTTTTCCACACTAATACAAGTGAAAAAGTGGTTTCCTGCACCAACACAAGTGCGAAAAGTGGTTTTTCAACACTATCACAAGTGCGAAAAGTGTTTTTTCCACACTAATACAAGTGCAAAAGAGGTTTTTCAACGCTAACACAAGTGCGAAAAGTGGTTTTTCAACACTAACACAAGTGCGAAAAGTGATTTTCAACACTAACACAAGTGCGAAAAGTGGTTTTCCACACTAATACAAGTGCAAAAGTGGTTGCCTGCACCAACACAAGTGCGAAAAGTGGTTTTTCAACACTAACACAAGTGTGAAAAGTGGTTTTTCCACACTAATACAAGTGCAAAAGTGGTTTCCTGCACCAACACAAGTGCGGAAAGTGGTTTTTCAACACTATCACAAGTGCAAAAAGTGGTTTTTCAACACTAACACAAGTGCGAAAAGTGGTTTTTCAACACTAACACAAGTGCGAAAAGTGGTTTTTCCACACTAATACAAGTGCAAAAGTGGTTTCCTGCACCAACACAAGTGTGAAAAGTGGTTTTTCAACACGAACACAAGTGCGAAAAGTGGTTTTTCAACACTAACACAAGTGCGAAAAGTGGTTTTCGAACACTAACACAAGTGCAAAAGTGGTTTTTCAAGACTAACACAAGTGCAAAAGTGGTTTTTCAACACTAACACAAGTGCGAAAAGTGGTTTTTCAACACTAACACAACTGCGAAAAGTGGTTTTTCAACACTAACACAAGTGCAAAAAGTGGTTTTTCTACACTAACACAAACGCGAAAAGTGTTTTTTCCACACTAATACAAGTGGAAAAAGTGGTTTTCAACACTATCACAAGTGCAAAAAGTGTTTTTTCCACACTAATACAAGTGCAAAAGTGGTTTCCTGCACTAACACAAGTGCGAAAAGTGGTTTTTCAACAATAACACAAGTGCGAAAAGTGGTTTTTCCACACTAATACAAGTGCAAAAGTGGTTTCCTGCACCAACACAAGTGCGAAAAGTGGGTTTTTCAACACTAACACAAGTGCGAAAAGTGGTTTTTCAACACTAACACAAGTGCGAAAAGTGGTTTTTCCACACTAATACAAGTGCAAAAGTGGTTTCCTGCACCAACACAAGTGCGAAAAGTAGTTTTTCAACACTAAAACAAGTGCGAAAGGTGGTTTTTCAACACTATCACAAGTGCAAAAAGTGTTTTTTCCACACTAATACAAGTGCAAAAGTGGTTTCCTGCACCAACACAAGTGCGAAAAGTGGTTTTTCAACACTAACACAAGTGCAAAAAGTGGTTTTTCAACACTAACACAAGTGCGAAAAGTGTTTTTTCCACACTAATACAAGTGCAAAAGTGGTTTCCTGCACCAACACGAGTGCGAAAAGTGGTTTTTCAACACTAACACAAGTGCGAAAAGTGGTTTTTCAACACTAACACAAGTGCGAAAAGTGGTTTTTCAACACTAACACAAGTGTGAAAAGTGGTTTTTCAACACGAACACAAGTGCGAAAAGTGGTTTTTCAACACTAACACAAGTGCGAAAAGTGGTTTTCGAACACTAACACAAGTGCGAAAAGTGGTTTTTCAACACTAACACAAGTGCGAAAAGTGGTTTTTCCACACTAATACAAGTGCAAAAGTGGTTTCCTGCACCAACACAAGTGTGAAAAGTGGTTTTTCAACACGAACACAAGTGCGAGAAGTGGTTTTTCAACACTAACACAAGTGCGAAAAGTGGTTTTTCAACACTAACACAAGTGCGAAAAGTGGTTTTTCAACACTAACACAAGTGCGAAAAGTGGTTTTTTCACACTAATACAAGTGCAAAAGTGGTTTTTCAACACTAACACAAGTGCGAAAGGTGTTTTTTCAACACTAACACAAGTGCGAAAAGTAGTTTTTCAACACTAACACAAGTGCGAAAAGTGGTTTTTCCACACTAATACAAGTGAAAAAGTGGTTTCCTGCACCAACACAAGTGCGAAAAGTGGTTTTTCAACACTAACACAAGTGCGAAAAGTGGTTTTTTCACACTAATACAAGTGCAAAAGTGGTTTTTCAACACTAACACAAGTGCGAAAGGTGTTTTTTCAACACTAACACAAGTGCGAAAAGTGGTTTTTCAACACTAACACAAGTGCGAAAAGTGGTTTTTCCACACTAATACAAGTGAAAAAGTGGTTTCCTGCACCAACACAAGTGCGAAAAGTGGTTTTTCAACACTATCACAAGTGCGAAAAGTGTTTTTTCCACACTAATACAAGTGCAAAAGAGGTTTTTCAACGCTAACACAAGTGCGAAAAGTGGTTTTTCAACACTAACACAAGTGCGAAAAGTGGTTTTTCAACACTAACACAAGTGCGAAAAGTGGTTTTCCACACTAATACAAGTGCAAAAGTGGTTGCCTGCACCAACACAAGTGCGAAAAGTGGTTTTTCAACACTAACACAAGTGTGAAAAGTGGTTTTTCCACACTAATACAAGTGCAAAAGTGGTTTCCTGCACCAACACAAGTGCGAAAAGTGGTTTTTCAACACTATCACAAGTGCAAAAAGTGGTTTTTCAACACTAACACAAGTGCGAAAAGTGGTTTTTCAACACTAACACAAGTGCGAAAAGTGGTTTTTCCACACTAATACAAGTGCAAAAGTGGTTTCCTGCACCAACACAAGTGTGAAAAGTGGTTTTTCAACACGAACACAAGTGCGAAAAGTGGTTTTTCAACACTAACACAAGTGCGAAAAGTGGTTTTCGAACACTAACACAAGTGCAAAAGTGGTTTTTCAAGACTAACACAAGTGCAAAAGTGGTTTTTCAACACTAACACAAGTGCGAAAAGTGGTTTTTCAACACTAACACAACTGCGAAAAGTGGTTTTTCAACACTAACACAAGTGCAAAAAGTGGTTTTTCTACACTAACACAAATGCGAAAAGTGTTTTTTCCACACTAATACAAGTGGAAAAAGTGGTTTTCAACACTATCACAAGTGCAAAAAGTGTTTTTTCCACACTAATACAAGTGCAAAAGTGGTTTCCTGCACTAACACAAGTGCGAAAAGTGGTTTTTCAACAATAACACAAGTGCGAAAAGTGGTTTTTCCACACTAATACAAGTGCAAAAGTGGTTTCCTGCACCAACACAAGTGCGAAAAGTGGGTTTTTCAACACTAACACAAGTGCGAAAAGTGGTTTTTCAACACTAACACAAGTGCAAAAAGTGTTTTTTCCACACTAATACAAGTGCAAAAGTGGTTTCCTGCACGAACACAAGTGCGAAAAGTGGTTTTTCAACAATAACACAAGTGCGAAAAGTGGTTTTTCCACACTAATACAAGTGCAAAAGTGGTTTCCTGCACCAACACAAGTGCGAAAAGTGGGTTTTTCAACACTAACACAAGTGCGAAAAGTGGTTTTTCAACACTAACACAAGTGCGAAAAGTGGTTTTTCCACACTAATACAAGTGCAAAAGTGGTTTCCTGCACCAACACAAGTGCGAAAAGTAGTTTTTCAACACTAAAACAAGTGCGAAAAGTGGTTTTTCAACACTATCACAAGTGCAAAAAGTGTTTTTTCCACACTAATACAAGTGCAAAAGTGGTTTCCTGCACCAACACAAGTGCGAAAAGTTGTTTTTCAACACTAACACAAGTGCAAAAAGTGGTTTTTCAACACTAACACAAGTGCGAAAAGTGTTTTTTCCACACTAATACAAGTGCAAAAGTGGTTTCCTGCACCAACACTAGTGCGAAAAGTGGTTTTTCAACACTAAAACAAGTGCGAAAAGTGGTTTTTCAACACTAACACAAGTGCGAAAATTGGTTTTTCAACACTAACACAAGTGCGAAAAGTGGTTTTTCCACACTAATACAAGTGCAAAAGTGGTTTCCTGCACCAACACAAGTGTGAAAAGTGGTTTTTCAACACGAACACAAGTGCGAGAAGTGGTTTTTCAACACTAACACAAGTGCGAAAAGTGGTTTTTCAACACTAACACAAGTGCGAAAAGTGGTTTTTCAACACTAACACAAGTGCGAAAAGTGGTTTTTTCACACTAATACAAGTGCAAAAGTGGTTTTTCAACACTAACACAAGTGCGAAAGGTGTTTTTTCAACACTAACACAAGTGCGAAAAGTGGTTTTTCAACACTAACACAAGTGCGAAAAGTGGTTTTTCCACACTAATACAAGTGCAAAAGTGGTTGCCTGCACCAACACAAGTGCGAAAAGTGGTTTTTCAACACTAACACAAGTGTGAAAAGTGGTTTTTCCACACTAATACAAGTGCAAAAGTGGTTTCCTGCACCAACACAAGTGCGAAAAGTGGTTTTTCAACACTATCACAAGTGCAAAAAGTGGTTTTTCAACACTAACACAAGTGCGAAAAGTGGTTTTTCAACACTAACACAAGTGCGAAAAGTGGTTTTTCCACACTAATACAAGTGCAAAAGTGGTTGCCTGCACCAACACAAGTGCGAAAAGTGGTTTTTCAACACTAACACAAGTGTGAAAAGTGGTTTTTCCACACTAATACAAGTGCAAAAGTGGTTTCCTGCACCAACACAAGTGCGAAAAGTGGTTTTTCAACACTATCACAAGTGCAAAAAGTGGTTTTTCCACACTAATACAAGTGCAAAAGTGGTTTCCTGCACCAACACAAGTGCGAAAAGTGGTTTTTCAACACTAACACAAGTGCGAAAAGTGGTTTTTCAACACTAACATAAGTGCGAAAAGTGGTTTTTCAACACTAACACAAGTGCAAAAGTGGTTTTTCAAGACTAACACAAGTGCAAAAGTGGTTTTTCAACACTAACACAAGTGCGAAAAGTGGTTTTTCAACACTAACACAACTGCGAAAAGTGGTTTTTCAACACTAACACAAGTGCAAAAAGTGGTTTTTCTACACTAACACAAACGCGAAAAGTGTTTTTTCCACACTAATACAAGTGGAAAAAGTGGTTTTCAACACTATCACAAGTGCAAAAAGTGTTTTTTCCACACTAATACAAGTGCAAAAGTGGTTTCCTGCACTAACACAAGTGCGAAAAGTGGTTTTTCAACAATAACACAAGTGCGAAAAGTGGTTTTTCCACACTAATACAAGTGCAAAAGTGGTTTCCTGCACCAACACAAGTGCGAAAAGTGGGTTTTTCAACACTAACACAAGTGCGAAAAGTGGTTTTTCAACACTAACACAAGAGCGAAAAGTGGTTTTTCCACACTAATACAAGTGCAAAAGTGGTTTCCTGCACCAACACAAGTGCGAAAAGTAGTTTTTCAACACTAAAACAAGTGCGAAAGGTGGTTTTTCAACACTATCACAAGTGCAAAAAGTGTTTTTTCCACACTAATACAAGTGCAAAAGTGGTTTCCTGCACCAACACAAGTGCGAAAAGTGGTTTTTCAACACTAACACAAGTGCAAAAAGTGGTTTTTCAACACTAACACAAGTGCGAAAAGTGTTTTTTCCACACTAATACAAGTGCAAAAGTGGTTTCCTGCACCAACACGGGTGCGAAAAGTGGTTTTTCAACACTAACACAAGTGCGAAAAGTGGTTTTTCAACACTAACACAAGTGCGAAAAGTGGTTTTTCAACACTAACACAAGTGTGAAAAGTGGTTTTTCCACACTAATACAAGTGCAAAAGTGGTTTCCTGCACCAACACAAGTGTGAAAAGTGGTTTTTCAACACGAACACAAGTGCGAAAAGTGGTTTTTCAACACTAACACAAGTGCGAAAAGTGGTTTTTCAACACTAACACAAGTGCGAAAAGTGGTTTTTTCACACTAATACAAGTGCAAAAGTGGTTTTTCAACACTAACACAAGTGCGAAAGGTGTTTTTTCAACACTAACACAAGTGCGAAAAGTAGTTTTTCAACACTAACACAAGTGCGAAAAGTGGTTTTTCCACACTAATACAAGTGAAAAAGTGGTTTCCTGCACCAACACAAGTGCGAAAAGTGGTTTTTCAACACTAACACAAGTGCGAAAAGTGGTTTTTTCACACTAATACAAGTGCAAAAGTGGTTTTTCAACACTAACACAAGTGCGAAAGGTGTTTTTTCAACACTAACACAAGTGCGAAAAGTGGTTTTTCAACACTAACACAAGTGCGAAAAGTGGTTTTTCCACACTAATACAAGTGCAAAAGAGGTTTTTCAACGCTAACACAAGTGCGAAAAGTGGTTTTTCAACGCTAACACAAGTGCGAAAAGTGGTTTTTCCACACTAATACAAGTGAAAAAGTGGTTTCCTGCACCAACACAAGTGCGAAAAGTGGTTTTTCAACACTATCACAAGTGCGAAAAGTGTTTTTTCCACACTAATACAAGTGCAAAAGAGGTTTTTCAACGCTAACACAAGTGCGAAAAGTGGTTTTTCAACACTAACACAAGTGCGAAAAGTGGTTTTTCAACACTAACACAAGTGCGAAAAGTGGTTTTCCACACTAATACAAGTGCAAAAGTGGTTGCCTGCACCAACACAAGTGCGAAAAGTGGTTTTTCAACACTAACACAAGTGTGAAAAGTGGTTTTTCCACACTAATACAAGTGCAAAAGTGGTTTCCTGCACCAACACAAGTGCGGAAAGTGGTTTTTCAACACTATCACAAGTGCAAAAAGTGGTTTTTCAACACTAACACAAGTGCGAAAAGTGGTTTTTCAACACTAACACAAGTGCGAAAAGTGGTTTTTCCACACTAATACAAGTGCAAAAGTGGTTTCCTGCACCAGCACAAGTGTGAAAAGTGGTTTTTCAACACGAACACAAGTGCGAAAAGTGG
Source organism: Myxine glutinosa (assembly GCF_964187855.1). Lineage (NCBI taxonomy): Eukaryota > Metazoa > Chordata > Myxini > Myxiniformes > Myxinidae > Myxine > Myxine glutinosa. Next base: position 67,042 of record NW_027617396.1, read on the forward strand.
TTTTTCAACACTAACACAAGTGCGAAAAGTGGTTTTCGAACACTAACACAAGTGCAAAAGTGGTTTTTCAAGACTAACACAAGTGCAAAAGTGGTTTTTCAACACTAACACAAGTGCGAAAAGTGGTTTTTCAACACTAACACAACTGCGAAAAGTGGTTTTTCAACACTAACACAAGTGCAAAAAGTGGTTTTTCTACACTAACACAAACGCGAAAAGTGTTTTTTCCACACTAATACAAGTGGAAAAAGTGGTTTTCAACACTATCACAAGTGCAAAAAGTGTTTTTTCCACACTAATACAAGTGCAAAAGTGGTTTCCTGCACTAACACAAGTGCGAAAAGTGGTTTTTCAACAATAACACAAGTGCGAAAAGTGGTTTTTCCACACTAATACAAGTGCAAAAGTGGTTTCCTGCACCAACACAAGTGCGAAAAGTGGGTTTTTCAACACTAACACAAGTGCGAAAAGTGGTTTTTCAACACTAACGCAAGTGCGAAAAGTGGTTTTTCCACACTAATACAAGTGCAAAAGTGGTTTCCTGCACCAACACAAGTGCGAAAAGTAGTTTTTCAACACTAAAACAAGTGCGAAAGGTGGTTTTTCAACACTATCACAAGTGCAAAAAGTGTTTTTTCCACACTAATACAAGTGCAAAAGTGGTTTCCTGCACCAACACAAGTGCGAAAAGTGGTTTTTCAACACTAACACAACTGCCAAAAGTGGTTTTTCAACACTAACACAAGTGCGAAAAGTGTTTTTTCCACACTAATACAAGTGCAAAAGTGGTTTCCTGCACCAACACGAGTGCGAAAAGTGGTTTTTCAACACTAACACAAGTGCGAAAAGTGGTTTTTCAACACTAACACAAGTGCGAAAAGTGGTTTTTCAACACTAACACAAGTGCGAAAAGTGGTTTTTCCACACTAATACAAGTGCAAAAGTGGTTTCCTGCACCAACACAAGTGTGAAAAGTGGTTTTTCAACACGAACACAAGTGCGAAAAGTGGTTTTTCAACACTAACACAAGTGCGAGAAGTGGTTTTTCAACACTAACACAAGTGCGAAAAGTGGTTTTTTCACACTAATACAAGTGCAAAAGTGGTTTTTCAACACTAACACAAGTGCGAAAGGTGTTTTTTCAACACTAACACAAGTGCGAAAAGTGGTTTTTCAACACTAACACAAGTGCGAAAAGTGGTTTTTCCACACTAATACAAGTGAAAAAGTGGTTTCCTGCACCAACACAAGTGCGAAAAGTGGTTTTTCAACACTAACACAAGTGCGAAAAGTGGTTTTTTCACACTAATACAAGTGCAAAAGTGGTTTTTCAACACTAACACAAGTGCGAAAGGTGTTTTTTCAACACTAACACAAGTGCGAAAAGTGGTTTTTCAACACTAACACAAGTGCGAAAAGTGGTTTTTCCACACTAATACAAGTGAAAAAGTGGTTTCCTGCACCAACACAAGTGCGAAAAGTGGTTTTTCAACACTATCACAAGTGCGAAAAGTGTTTTTTCCACACTAATACAAGTGCAAAAGAGGTTTTTCAACGCTAACACAAGTGCGAAAAGTGGTTTTTCAACACTAACACAAGTGCGAAAAGTGGTTTTTCAACACTAACACAAGTGCGAAAAGTGGTTTTCCACACTAATACAAGTGCAAAAGTGGTTGCCTGCACCAACACAAGTGCGAAAAGTGGTTTTTCAACACTAACACAAGTGTGAAAAGTGGTTTTTCCACACTAATACAAGTGCAAAAGTGGTTTCCTGCACCAACACAAGTGCGGAAAGTGGTTTTTCAACACTATCACAAGTGCAAAAAGTGGTTTTTCAACACTAACACAAGTGCGAAAAGTGGTTTTTCAACACTAACACAAGTGCGAAAAGTGGTTTTTCCACACTAATACAAGTGCAAAAGTGGTTTCCTGCACCAACACAAGTGTGAAAAGTGGTTTTTCAACACGAACACAAGTGCGAAAAGTGGTTTTTCAACACTAACACAAGTGCGAAAAGTGGTTTTCGAACACTAACACAAGTGCAAAAGTGGTTTTTCAAGACTAACACAAGTGCAAAAGTGGTTTTTCAACACTAACACAAGTGCGAAAAGTGGTTTTTCAACACTAACACAACTGCGAAAAGTGGTTTTTCAACACTAACACAAGTGCAAAAAGTGGTTTTTCTACACTAACACAAACGCGAAAAGTGTTTTTTCCACACTAATACAAGTGGAAAAAGTGGTTTTCAACACTATCACAAGTGCAAAAAGTGTTTTTTCCACACTAATACAAGTGCAAAAGTGGTTTCCTGCACTAACACAAGTGCGAAAAGTGGTTTTTCAACAATAACACAAGTGCGAAAAGTGGTTTTTCCACACTAATACAAGTGCAAAAGTGGTTTCCTGCACCAACACAAGTGCGAAAAGTGGGTTTTTCAACACTAACACAAGTGCGAAAAGTGGTTTTTCAACACTAACACAAGTGCGAAAAGTGGTTTTTCCACACTAATACAAGTGCAAAAGTGGTTTCCTGCACCAACACAAGTGCGAAAAGTAGTTTTTCAACACTAAAACAAGTGCGAAAGGTGGTTTTTCAACACTATCACAAGTGCAAAAAGTGTTTTTTCCACACTAATACAAGTGCAAAAGTGGTTTCCTGCACCAACACAAGTGCGAAAAGTGGTTTTTCAACACTAACACAAGTGCAAAAAGTGGTTTTTCAACACTAACACAAGTGCGAAAAGTGTTTTTTCCACACTAATACAAGTGCAAAAGTGGTTTCCTGCACCAACACGAGTGCGAAAAGTGGTTTTTCAACACTAACACAAGTGCGAAAAGTGGTTTTTCAACACTAACACAAGTGCGAAAAGTGGTTTTTCAACACTAACACAAGTGTGAAAAGTGGTTTTTCAACACGAACACAAGTGCGAAAAGTGGTTTTTCAACACTAACACAAGTGCGAAAAGTGGTTTTCGAACACTAACACAAGTGCGAAAAGTGGTTTTTCAACACTAACACAAGTGCGAAAAGTGGTTTTTCCACACTAATACAAGTGCAAAAGTGGTTTCCTGCACCAACACAAGTGTGAAAAGTGGTTTTTCAACACGAACACAAGTGCGAGAAGTGGTTTTTCAACACTAACACAAGTGCGAAAAGTGGTTTTTCAACACTAACACAAGTGCGAAAAGTGGTTTTTCAACACTAACACAAGTGCGAAAAGTGGTTTTTTCACACTAATACAAGTGCAAAAGTGGTTTTTCAACACTAACACAAGTGCGAAAGGTGTTTTTTCAACACTAACACAAGTGCGAAAAGTGGTTTTTCAACACTAACACAAGTGCGAAAAGTGGTTTTTCCACACTAATACAAGTGCAAAAGTGGTTGCCTGCACCAACACAAGTGCGAAAAGTGGTTTTTCAACACTAACACAAGTGTGAAAAGTGGTTTTTCCACACTAATACAAGTGCAAAAGTGGTTTCCTGCACCAACACAAGTGCGAAAAGTGGTTTTTCAACACTATCACAAGTGCAAAAAGTCGTTTTTCAACACTAACACAAGTGCGAAAAGTGGTTTTTCAACACTAACACAAGTGCGAAAAGTGGTTTTTCCACACTAATACAAGTGCAAAAGTGGTTGCCTGCACCAACACAAGTGCGAAAAGTGGTTTTTCAACACTAACACAAGTGTGAAAAGTGGTTTTTCCACACTAATACAAGTGCAAAAGTGGTTTCCTGCACCAACACAAGTGCGAAAAGTGGTTTTTCAACACTATCACAAGTGCAAAAAGTGGTTTTTCCACACTAATACAAGTGCAAAAGTGGTTTCCTGCACCAACACAAGTGCGAAAAGTGGTTTTTCAACACTAACACAAGTGCGAAAAGTGGTTTTTCAACACTAACATAAGTGCGAAAAGTGGTTTTTCAACACTAACACAAGTGCAAAAGTGGTTTTTCAAGACTAACACAAGTGCAAAAGTGGTTTTTCAACACTAACACAAGTGCGAAAAGTGGTTTTTCAACACTAACACAACTGCGAAAAGTGGTTTTTCAACACTAACACAAGTGCAAAAAGTGGTTTTTCTACACTAACACAAACGCGAAAAGTGTTTTTTCCACACTAATACAAGTGGAAAAAGTGGTTTTCAACACTATCACAAGTGCAAAAAGTGTTTTTTCCACACTAATACAAGTGCAAAAGTGGTTTCCTGCACTAACACAAGTGCGAAAAGTGGTTTTTCAACAATAACACAAGTGCGAAAAGTGGTTTTTCCACGCTAATACAAGTGCAAAAGTGGTTTCCTGCACCAACACAAGTGCGAAAAGTGGGTTTTTCAACACTAACACAAGTGCGAAAAGTGGTTTTTCAACACTAACACAAGTGCGAAAAGTGGTTTTTCCACACTAATACAAGTGCAAAAGTGGTTTCCTGCACCAACACAAGTGCGAAAAGTAGTTTTTCAACACTAAAACAAGTGCGAAAGGTGGTTTTTCAACACTATCACAAGTGCAAAAAGTGTTTTTTCCACACTAATACAAGTGCAAAAGTGGTTTCCTGCACCAACACAAGTGCGAAAACTGGTTTTTCAACACTAACACAAGTGCAAAAAGTGGTTTTTCAACACTAACACAAGTGCGAAAAGTGTTTTTTCCACACTAATACAAGTGCAAAAGTGGTTTCCTGCACCAACACGGGTGCGAAAAGTGGTTTTTCAACACTAACACAAGTGCGAAAAGTGGTTTTTCAACACTAACACAAGTGCGAAAAGTGGTTTTTCAACACTAACACAAGTGTGAAAAGTGGTTTTTCCACACTAATACAAGTGCAAAAGTGGTTTCCTGCACCAACACAAGTGTGAAAAGTGGTTTTTCAACACGAACACAAGTGCGAAAAGTGGTTTTTCAACACTAACACAAGTGCGAAAAGTGGTTTTTCAACACTAACACAAGTGCGAAAAGTGGTTTTTTCACACTAATACAAGTGCAAAAGTGGTTTTTCAACACTAACACAAGTGCGAAAGGTGTTTTTTCAACACTAACACAAGTGCGAAAAGTAGTTTTTCAACACTAACACAAGTGCGAAAAGTGGTTTTTCCACACTAATACAAGTGAAAAAGTGGTTTCCTGCACCAACACAAGTGCGAAAAGTGGTTTTTCAACACTAACACAAGTGCGAAAAGTGGTTTTTTCACACTAATACAAGTGCAAAAGTGGTTTTTCAACACTAACACAAGTGCGAAAGGTGTTTTTTCAACACTAACACAAGTGCGAAAAGTGGTTTTTCAACACTAACACAAGTGCGAAAAGTGGTTTTTCCACACTAATACAAGTGAAAAAGTGGTTTCCTGCACCAACACAAGTGCGAAAAGTGGTTTTTCAACACTATCACAAGTGCGAAAAGTGTTTTTTCCACACTAATACAAGTGCAAAAGAGGTTTTTCAACGCTAACACAAGTGCGAAAAGTGGTTTTTCAACACTAACACAAGTGCGAAAAGTGGTTTTTCAACACTAACACAAGTGCGAAAAGTGGTTTTCCACACTAATACAAGTGCAAAAGTGGTTGCCTGCACCAACACAAGTGCGAAAAGTGGTTTTTCAACACTAACACAAGTGTGAAAAGTGGTTTTTCCACACTAATACAAGTGCAAAAGTGGTTTCCTGCACCAACACAAGTGCGGAAAGTGGTTTTTCAACACTATCACAAGTGCAAAAAGTGGTTTTTCAACACTAACACAAGTGCGAAAAGTGGTTTTTCAACACTAACACAAGTGCGAAAAGTGGTTTTTCCACACTAATACAAGTGCAAAAGTGGTTTCCTGCACCAGCACAAGTGTGAAAAGTGGTTTTTCAACACGAACACAAGTGCGAAAAGTGGTTTTTCAACACTAACACAAGTGCGAAAAGTGGTTTTCGAACACTAACACAAGTGCAAAAGTGGTTTTTCAAGACTAACACAAGTGCAAAAGTGGTTTTTCAACACTAACACAAGTGCGAAAAGTGGTTTTTCAACACTAACACAACTGCGAAAAGTGGTTTTTCAACACTAACACAAGTGCAAAAAGTGGTTTTTCTACACTAACACAAACGCGAAAAGTGTTTTTTCCACACTAATACAAGTGGAAAAAGTGGTTTTCAACACTATCACAAGTGCAAAAAGTGTTTTTTCCACACTAATACAAGTGCAAAAGTGGTTTCCTGCACTAACACAAGTGCGAAAAGTGGTTTTTCAACAATAACACAAGTGCGAAAAGTGGTTTTTCCACACTAATACAAGTGCAAAAGTGGTTTCCTGCACCAACACAAGTGCGAAAAGTGGGTTTTTCAACACTAACACAAGTGCGAAAAGTGGTTTTTCAACACTAACGCAAGTGCGAAAAGTGGTTTTTCCACACTAATACAAGTGCAAAAGTGGTTTCCTGCACCAACACAAGTGCGAAAAGTAGTTTTTCAACACTAAAACAAGTGCGAAAGGTGGTTTTTCAACACTATCACAAGTGCAAAAAGTGTTTTTTCCACACTAATACAAGTGCAAAAGTGGTTTCCTGCACCAACACAAGTGCGAAAAGTGGTTTTTCAACACTAACACAAGTGCCAAAAGTGGTTTTTCAACACTAACACAAGTGCGAAAAGTGTTTTTTCCACACTAATACAAGTGCAAAAGTGGTTTCCTGCACCAACACGAGTGCGAAAAGTGGTTTTTCAACACTAACACAAGTGCGAAAAGTGGTTTTTCAACACTAACACAAGTGCGAAAAGTGGTTTTTCAACACTAACACAAGTGCGAAAAGTGGTTTTTCCACACTAATACAAGTGCAAAAGTGGTTTCCTGCACCAACACAAGTGTGAAAAGTGGTTTTTCAACACGAACACAAGTGCGAAAAGTGGTTTTTCAACACTAACACAAGTGCGAGAAGTGGTTTTTCAACACTAACACAAGTGCGAAAAGTGGTTTTTTCACACTAATACAAGTGCAAAAGTGGTTTTTCAACACTAACACAAGTGCGAAAGGTGTTTTTTCAACACTAACACAAGTGCGAAAAGTGGTTTTTCAACACTAACACAAGTGCGAAAAGTGGTTTTTCCACACTAATACAAGTGAAAAAGTGGTTTCCTGCACCAACACAAGTGCGAAAAGTGGTTTTTCAACACTAACACAAGTGCGAAAAGTGGTTTTTTCACACTAATACAAGTGCAAAAGTGGTTTTTCAACACTAACACAAGTGCGAAAGGTGTTTTTTCAACACTAACACAAGTGCGAAAAGTGGTTTTTCAACACTAACACAAGTGCGAAAAGTGGTTTTTCCACACTAATACAAGTGAAAAAGTGGTTTCCTGCACCAACACAAGTGCGAAAAGTGGTTTTTCAACACTATCACAAGTGCGAAAAGTGTTTTTTCCACACTAATACAAGTGCAAAAGAGGTTTTTCAACGCTAACACAAGTGCGAAAAGTGGTTTTTCAACACTAACACAAGTGCGAAAAGTGGTTTTTCAACACTAACACAAGTGCGAAAAGTGGTTTTCCACACTAATACAAGTGCAAAAGTGGTTGCCTGCACCAACACAAGTGCGAAAAGTGGTTTTTCAACACTAACACAAGTGTGAAAAGTGGTTTTTCCACACTAATACAAGTGCAAAAGTGGTTTCCTGCACCAACACAAGTGCGGAAAGTGGTTTTTCAACACTATCACAAGTGCAAAAAGTGGTTTTTCAACACTAACACAAGTGCGAAAAGTGGTTTTTCAACACTAACACAAGTGCGAAAAGTGGTTTTTCCACACTAATACAAGTGCAAAAGTGGTTTCCTGCACCAACACAAGTGTGAAAAGTGGTTTTTCAACACGAACACAAGTGCGAAAAGTGGTTTTTCAACACTAACACAAGTGCGAAAAGTGGTTTTCGAACACTAACACAAGTGCAAAAGTGGTTTTTCAAGACTAACACAAGTGCAAAAGTGGTTTTTCAACACTAACACAAGTGCGAAAAGTGGTTTTTCAACACTAACACAACTGCGAAAAGTGGTTTTTCAACACTAACACAAGTGCAAAAAGTGGTTTTTCTACACTAACACAAACGCGAAAAGTGTTTTTTCCACACTAATACAAGTGGAAAAAGTGGTTTTCAACACTATCACAAGTGCAAAAAGTGTTTTTTCCACACTAATACAAGTGCAAAAGTGGTTTCCTGCACTAACACAAGTGCGAAAAGTGGTTTTTCAACAATAACACAAGTGCGAAAAGTGGTTTTTCCACACTAATACAAGTGCAAAAGTGGTTTCCTGCACCAACACAAGTGCGAAAAGTGGGTTTTTCAACACTAACACAAGTGCGAAAAGTGGTTTTTCAACACTAACACAAGTGCGAAAAGTGGTTTTTCCACACTAATACAAGTGCAAAAGTGGTTTCCTGCACCAACACAAGTGCGAAAAGTAGTTTTTCAACACTAAAACAAGTGCGAAAGGTGGTTTTTCAACACTATCACAAGTGCAAAAAGTGTTTTTTCCACACTAATACAAGTGCAAAAGTGGTTTCCTGCACCAACACAAGTGCGAAAAGTGGTTTTTCAACACTAACACAAGTGCAAAAAGTGGTTTTTCAACACTAACACAAGTGCGAAAAGTGTTTTTTCCACACTAATACAAGTGCAAAAGTGGTTTCCTGCACCAACACGAGTGCGAAAAGTGGTTTTTCAACACTAACACAAGTGCGAAAAGTGGTTTTTCAACACTAACACAAGTGCGAAAAGTGGTTTTTCAACACTAACACAAGTGTGAAAAGTGGTTTTTCAACACGAACACAAGTGCGAAAAGTGGTTTTTCAACACTAACACAAGTGCGAAAAGTGGTTTTCGAACACTAACACAAGTGCGAAAAGTGGTTTTTCAACACTAACACAAGTGCGAAAAGTGGTTTTTCCACACTAATACAAGTGCAAAAGTGGTTTCCTGCACCAACACAAGTGTGAAAAGTGGTTTTTCAACACGAACACAAGTGCGAGAAGTGGTTTTTCAACACTAACACAAGTGCGAAAAGTGGTTTTTCAAAACTAACACAAGTGCGAAAAGTGGTTTTTCAACACTAACACAAGTGCGAAAAGTGGTTTTTTCACACTAATACAAGTGCAAAAGTGGTTTTTCAACACTAACACAAGTGCGAAAGGTGTTTTTTCAACACTAACACAAGTGCGAAAAGTGGTTTTTCAACACTAACACAAGTGCGAAAAGTGGTTTTTCCACACTAATACAAGTGCAAAAGTGGTTGCCTGCACCAACACAAGTGCGAAAAGTGGTTTTTCAACACTAACACAAGTGTGAAAAGTGGTTTTTCCACACTAATACAAGTGCAAAAGTGGTTTCCTGCACCAACACAAGTGCGAAAAGTGGTTTTTCAACACTATCACAAGTGCAAAAAGTCGTTTTTCAACACTAACACAAGTGCGAAAAGTGGTTTTTCAACACTAACACAAGTGCGAAAAGTGGTTTTTCCACACTAATACAAGTGCAAAAGTGGTTGCCTGCACCAACACAAGTGCGAAAAGTGGTTTTTCAACACTAACACAAGTGTGAAAAGTGGTTTTTCCACACTAATACAAGTGCAAAAGTGGTTTCCTGCACCAACACAAGTGCGAAAAGTGGTTTTTCAACACTATCACAAGTGCAAAAAGTGGTTTTTCCACACTAATACAAGTGCAAAAGTGGTTTCCTGCACCAACACAAGTGCGAAAAGTGGTTTTTCAACACTAACACAAGTGCGAAAAGTGGTTTTTCAACACTAACATAAGTGCGAAAAGTGGTTTTTCAACACTAACACAAGTGCAAAAGTGGTTTTTCAAGACTAACACAAGTGCAAAAGTGGTTTTTCAACACTAACACAAGTGCGAAAAGTGGTTTTTCAACACTAACACAACTGCGAAAAGTGGTTTTTCAACACTAACACAAGTGCAAAAAGTGGTTTTTCTACACTAACACAAACGCGAAAAGTGTTTTTTCCACACTAATACAAGTGGAAAAAGTGGTTTTCAACACTATCACAAGTGCAAAAAGTGTTTTTTCCACACTAATACAAGTGCAAAAGTGGTTTCCTGCACTAACACAAGTGCGAAAAGTGGTTTTTCAACAATAACACAAGTGCGAAAAGTGGTTTTTCCACACTAATACAAGTGCAAAAGTGGTTTCCTGCACCAACACAAGTGCGAAAAGTGGGTTTTTCAACACTAACACAAGTGCGAAAAGTGGTTTTTCAACACTAACACAAGTGCGAAAAGTGGTTTTTCCACACTAATACAAGTGCAAAAGTGGTTTCCTGCACCAACACAAGTGCGAAAAGTAGTTTTTCAACACTAAAACAAGTGCGAAAGGTGGTTTTTCAACACTATCACAAGTGCAAAAAGTGTTTTTTCCACACTAATACAAGTGCAAAAGTGGTTTCCTGCACCAACACAAGTGCGAAAAGTGGTTTTTCAACACTAACACAAGTGCAAAAAGTGGTTTTTCAACACTAACACAAGTGCGAAAAGTGTTTTTTCCACACTAATACAAGTGCAAAAGTGGTTTCCTGCACCAACACGAGTGCGAAAAGTGGTTTTTCAACACTAACACAAGTGCGAAAAGTGGTTTTTCAACACTAACACAAGTGCGAAAAGTGGTTTTTCAACACTAACACAAGTGTGAAAAGTGGTTTTTCCACACTAATACAAGTGCAAAAGTGGTTTCCTGCACCAACACAAGTGTGAAAAGTGGTTTTTCAACACGAACACAAGTGCGAAAAGTGGTTTTTCAACACTAACACAAGTGCGAAAAGTGGTTTTTCAACACTAACACAAGTGCGAAAAGTGGTTTTTTCACACTAATACAAGTGCAAAAGTGGTTTTTCAACACTAACACAAGTGCGAAAGGTGTTTTTTCAACACTAACACAAGTGCGAAAAGTAGTTTTTCAACACTAACACAAGTGCGAAAAGTGGTTTTTCCACACTAATACAAGTGAAAAAGTGGTTTCCTGCACCAACACAAGTGCGAAAAGTGGTTTTTCAACACTAACACAAGTGCGAAAAGTGGTTTTTTCACACTAATACAAGTGCAAAAGTGGTTTTTCAACACTAACACAAGTGCGAAAGGTGTTTTTTCAACACTAACACAAGTGCGAAAAGTGGTTTTTCAACACTAACACAAGTGCGAAAAGTGGTTTTTCCACACTAATACAAGTGAAAAAGTGGTTTCCTGCACCAACACAAGTGCGAAAAGTGGTTTTTCAACACTATCACAAGTGCGAAAAGTGTTTTTTCCACACTAATACAAGTGCAAAAGAGGTTTTTCAACGCTAACACAAGTGCGAAAAGTGGTTTTTCAACACTAACACAAGTGCGAAAAGTGGTTTTTCAACACTAACACAAGTGCGAAAAGTGGTTTTCCACACTAATACAAGTGCAAAAGTGGTTGCCTGCACCAACACGAGTGCGAAAAGTGGTTTTTCAACACTAACACAAGTGTGAAAAGTGGTTTTTCCACACTAATACAAGTGCAAAAGTGGTTTCCTGCACCAACACAAGTGCGAAAAGTGGTTTTTCAACACTATCACAAGTGCAAAAAGTGGTTTTTCAACACTAACACAAGTGCGAAAAGTGGTTTTTCAACACTAACACAAGTGCGAAAAGTGGTTTTTCCACACTAATACAAGTGCAAAAGTGGTTTCCTGCACCAACACAAGTGTGAAAAGTGGTTTTTCAACACGAACACAAGTGCGAAAGTGGTTTTTCAACACTAACACAAGTGCGAAAAGTGGTTTTTCCACACTAATACAAGTGCAAAAGTGGTTTCCTGCACCAACACAAGTGCGAAAAGTGGTTTTCGAACACTAACACAAGTGCAAAAGTGGTTTTTCAAGACTAACACAAGTGCAAAAGTGGTTTTTCAACACTAACACAAGTGCGAAAAGTGGTTTTTCAACACTAACACAACTGCGAAAAGTGGTTTTTCAACACTAACACAAGTGCAAAAAGTGGTTTTTCTACACTAACACAAACGCGAAAAGTGTTTTTTCCACACTAATACAAGTGGAAAAAGTGGTTTTCAACACTATCACAAGTGCAAAAAGTGTTTTTTCCACACTAATACAAGTGCAAAAGTGGTTTCCTGCACTAACACAAGTGCGAAAAGTGGTTTTTCAACAATAACACAAGTGCGAAAAGTGGTTTTTCCACACTAATACAAGTGCAAAAGTGGTTTCCTGCACCAACACAAGTGCGAAAAGTGGGTTTTTCAACACTAACACAAGTGCGAAAAGTGGTTTTTCAACACTAACACAAGTGCGAAAAGTGGTTTTTCCACACTAATACAAGTGCAAAAGTGGTTTCCTGCACCAACACTAGTGCGAAAAGTAGTTTTTCAACACTAAAACAAGTGCGAAAGGTGGTTTTTCAACACTATCACAAGTGCAAAAAGTGTTTTTTCCACACTAATACAAGTGCAAAAGTGGTTTCCTGCACCAACACAAGTGCGAAAAGTGGTTTTTCAACACTAACACAAGTGCAAAAAGTGGTTTTTCAACACTAACACAAGTGCGAAAAGTGTTTTTTCCACACTAATACAAGTGCAAAAGTGGTTTCCTGCACCAACACGAGTGCGAAAAGTGGTTTTTCAACACTAACACAAGTGCGAAAAGTGGTTTTTCAACACTAACACAAGTGCGAAAAGTGGTTTTTCAACACTAACACAAGTGCGAAAAGTGGTTTTTCCACACTAATACAAGTGCAAAAGTGGTTTCCTGCACCAACACAAGTGTGAAAAGTGGTTTTTCAACACGAACACAAGTGCGAAAAGTGGTTTTTCAACACTAACACAAGTGCGAAAAGTGGTTTTTCAACACTAACACAAGTGCGAAAAGTGGTTTTTTCACACTAATACAAGTGCAAAAGTGGTTTTTCAACACTAACACAAGTGCGAAAGGTGTTTTTTCAACACTAACACAAGTGCGAAAAGTGGTACTTCAACACTAACACAAGTGCGAAAAGTGGTTTTTCCACACTAATACAAGTGAAAAAGTGGTTTCCTGCACCAACACAAGTGCGAAAAGTGGTTTTTCAACACTAACACAAGTGCGAAAAGTGGTTTTTTCACACTAATACAAGTGCAAAAGTGGTTTTTCAACACTAACACAAGTGCGAAAGGTGTTTTTTCAACACTAACACAAGTGCGAAAAGTGGTTTTTCAACACTAACACAAGTGCGAAAAGTGGTTTTTCCACACTAATACAAGTGAAAAAGTGGTTTCCTGCACCAACACAAGTGCGAAAAGTGGTTTTTCAACACTATCACAAGTGCGAAAAGTGTTTTTTCCACACTAATACAAGTGCAAAAGAGGTTTTTCAACGCTAACACAAGTGCGAAAAGTGGTTTTTCAACACTAACACAAGTGCGAAAAGTGGTTTTTCAACACTAACACAAGTGTGAAAAGTGGTTTTTCCACACTAATACAAGTGCAAAAGTGGTTTCCTGCACCAACACAAGTGCGAAAAGTGGTTTTTCAACACTATCACAAGTGCAAAAAGTGGTTTTTCAACACTAACACAAGTGCGAAAAGTGGTTTTTCAACACTAACACAAGTGCGAAAAGTGGTTTTTCCACACTAATACAAGTGCAAAAGTGGTTTCCTGCACCAACACAAGTGTGAAAAGTGGTTTTTCAACATGAACACAAGTGCGAAAAGTGGTTTTTCAACACTAACACAAGTGCGAAAAGTGGTTTTCGAACACTAACACAAGTGCGAAAAGTGGTTTTTCAACACTAACACAAGTGCGAAAAGTGGTTTTTTCACACTAATACAAGTGCAAAAGTGGTTTTTCAACACTAACACAAGTGCGAAAGGTGTTTTTTCCACACTAACACAAGTGCAAAAGTGGTTTTTCAAGACTAACACAAGTGCAAAAGTGGTTTTTCAACACTAACACAAGTGCGAAAAGTGGTTTTTCAACACTAACACAAGTGCGAAAAGTGGTTTTCCACACTAATACAAGTGCAAAAGTGGTTGCCTGCACCAACACAAGTGCGAAAAGTGGTTTTTCAACACTAACACAAGTGCAAAAAGTGGTTTTTCAACACTAACACAAGTGCGAAAAGTGTTTTTTCCACACTAATACAAGTGCAAAAGTGGTTTCCTGCACCAACACGAGTGCGAAAAGTGGTTTTTCAACACTAACACAAGTGCGAAAAGTGGTTTTTCAACACTAACACAAGTGCGAAAAGTGGTTTTTCAACACTAACACAAGTGCGAAAAGTGGTTTTTCCACACTAATACAAGTGCAAAAGTGGTTTCCTGCACCAACACAAGTGTGAAAAGTGGTTTTTCAACACGAACACAAGTGCGAAAAGTGGTTTTTCAACACTAACACAAGTGCGAAAAGTGGTTTTTCAACACTAACACAAGTGCGAAAAGTGGTTTTTTCACACTAATACAAGTGCAAAAGTGGTTTTTCAACACTAACACAAGTGCGAAAGGTGTTTTTTCAACACTAACACAAGTGCGAAAAGTGGTACTTCAACACTAACACAAGTGCGAAAAGTGGTTTTTCCACACTAATACAAGTGAAAAAGTGGTTTCCTGCACCAACACAAGTGCGAAAAGTGGTTTTTCAACACTAACACAAGTGCGAAAAGTGGTTTTTTCACACTAATACAAGTGCAAAAGTGGTTTTTCAACACTAACACAAGTGCGAAAGGTGTTTTTTCAACACTAACACAAGTGCGAAAAGTGGTTTTTCAACACTAACACAAGTGCGAAAAGTGGTTTTTCCACACTAATACAAGTGAAAAAGTGGTTTCCTGCACCAACACAAGTGCGAAAAGTGGTTTTTCAACACTATCACAAGTGCGAAAAGTGTTTTTTCCACACTAATACAAGTGCAAAAGAGGTTTTTCAACGCTAACACAAGTGCGAAAAGTGGTTTTTCAACACTAACACAAGTGCGAAAAGTGGTTTTTCAACACTAACACAAGTGTGAAAAGTGGTTTTTCCACACTAATACAAGTGCAAAAGTGGTTTCCTGCACCAACACAAGTGCGAAAAGTGGTTTTTCAACACTATCACAAGTGCAAAAAGTGGTTTTTCAACACTAACACAAGTGCGAAAAGTGGTTTTTCAACACTAACACAAGTGCGAAAAGTGGTTTTTCCACACTAATACAAGTGCAAAAGTGGTTTCCTGCACCAACACAAGTGTGAAAAGTGGTTTTTCAACATGAACACAAGTGCGAAAAGTGGTTTTTCAACACTAACACAAGTGCGAAAAGTGGTTTTCGAACACTAACACAAGTGCGAAAAGTGGTTTTTCAACACTAACACAAGTGCGAAAAGTGGTTTTTTCACACTAATACAAGTGCAAAAGTGGTTTTTCAACACTAACACAAGTGCGAAAGGTGTTTTTTCCACACTAACACAAGTGCAAAAGTGGTTTTTCAAGACTAACACAAGTGCAAAAGTGGTTTTTCAACACTAACACAAGTGCGAAAAGTGGTTTTTCAACACTAACACAAGTGCGAAAAGTGGTTTTCCACACTAATACAAGTGCAAAAGTGGTTGCCTGCACCAACACAAGTGCGAAAAGTGGTTTTTCAACACTCACACAAGTGTGAAAAGTGGTTTTTCCACACTAATACAAGTGCAAAAGTGGTTTCCTGCACCAACACAAGTGCGAAAAGTGGTTTTTCAACACTATCACAAGTGCAAAAAGTGGTTTTTCCACACTAATACAAGTGCAAAAGTGGTTTCCTGCACCAACACAAGTGCGAAAAGTGGTTTTTCAACACTAACACAAGTGCGAAAAGTGGTTTTTCAACACTAACATAAGTGCAAAAAGTGGTTTTTCAACACTAACACAAGTGCAAAAGTGGTTTTTCAAGACTAACACAAGTGCAAAAGTGGTTTTTCAACACTAACACAAGTGCGAAAAGTGGTTTTTCAACACTAACACAACTGCGAAAAGTGGTTTTTCAACACTAACACAAGTGCAAAAAGTGGTTTTTCTACACTAACACAAACGTGAAAAGTGTTTTTTCCACACTAATACAAGTGGAAAAAGTGGTTTTCAACACTATCACAAGTGCAAAAAGTGTTTTTTCCACACTAATACAAGTGCAAAAGTGGTTTCCTGCACTAACACAAGTGCGAAAAGTGGTTTTTCAACAATAACACAAGTGCGAAAAGTGGTTTTTCCACACTAATACAAGTGCAAAAGTGGTTTCCTGCACCAACACAAGTGCGAAAAGTGGGTTTTTCAACACTAACACAAGTGCGAAAAGTGGTTTTTCAACACTAACACAAGTGCGAAAAGTGGTTTTTCCACACTAATACAAGTGCAAAAGTGGTTTCCTGCACCAACACAAGTGCGAAAAGTAGTTTTTCAACACTAAAACAAGTGCGAAAGGTGGTTTTTCAACACTATCACAAGTGCAAAAAGTGTTTTTTCCACACTAATACAAGTGCAAAAGTGGTTTCCTGCACCAACACAAGTGCGAAAAGTGGTTTTTCAACACTAACACAAGTGCAAAAAGTGGTTTTTCAACACTAACACAAGTGCGAAAAGTGTTTTTTCCACACTAATACAAGTGCAAAAGTGGTTTCCTGCACCAACACTAGTGCGAAAAGTGGTTTTTCAACACTAACACAAGTGCGAAAAGTGGTTTTTCAACACTAACACAAGTGCGAAAAGTGGTTTTTCAACACTAACACAAGTGCGAAAAGTGGTTTTTCCACACTAATACAAGTGCAAAAGTGGTTTCCTGCACCAACACAAGTGTGAAAAGTGGTTTTTCAACACGAACACAAGTGCGAAAAGTGTTTTTTCCACACTAATGCAAGTGCAAAAGAGGTTTTTCAACGCTAACACAAGTGCGAAAAGTGGTTTTTCAACACTAACACAAGTGCGAAAAGTGGTTTTTCCACACTAATACAAGTGCAAAAGTGGTTGCCTGCACCAACACAAGTGCGAAAAGTTGTTTTTCAACACTAACAGAAGTGTGAAAAGTGGTTTTTCCACACTAATACAAGTGCAAAAGTGGTTTCCTGCACCAACACAAGTGCGAAAAGTGGTTTTTCAACACTATCACAAGTGCAAAAAGTGGTTTTTCCACACTAATACAAGTGCAAAAGTGGTTTCCTGCACCAACACAAGTGCGAAAAGTGGTTTTTCAACACTAACACAATTGCGAAAAGTGGTTTTTCAACACTAACACAAGTGCGAAAAGTGGATTTTCCACACTAATACAAGTGCAAAAGTGGTTTTTCAAGACTAACACAAGTGCGAAAAGTGGTTTTTCAACACTAACACAAGTGCGAAAAGTGTTTTTTCCAAACTAATACAAGTGCAAAAGTGGTTTCCTGCACCAACACAACTGCGAAAAGTGGTTTTTCAACACTAACACAAGTGCGAAAAGAGGTTTTTCAACACTAACACAAGTGCGAAAAGGGGTTTTTCAACACTAACACAAGTGCGAAAAGTGTTTTTTCCACACTAATACAAGTGCAAAAGTGGTTTCCTGCACCAACACAAGTGCGAAAAGTGGTTTTTCAACACTAACACAAGTGCGAAAAGTGGTTTTTCAACACTAACACAAGTGCGAAAAGTGGTTTTTCAACACTAACACAAGTGCGAAAAGTGGTTTTTCCACACTAATACAAGTGCAAAAGTGGTTTCCTGCACCAACACAAGTGCGAAAAGTGGTTTTTCAACACTAACACAGGTGCGAAAAGTGGTTTTTCAACACTATCACAAGTGCAAAAAGTGTTTTTTCCACACTAATACAAGTGCAAAATTGGTTTCCTGCACCAACACAAGTGCGAAAAGTGGTTTTTCAACACTAACACAATTGCGAAAAGTGGTTTTTCAACACTAACACAAGCGCGAAAAGTGGTTTTTCAACACTAACACAAGTGCAAAAGTGGTTTTTCAAGACTAACACAAGTGCAAAAGTGGTTTTTCAACACTAACACAAGTGCGAAAAGTGGTTTTTCAACACTAACACAACTGCGAAAAGTGGTTTTTCAACACTAACACAAGTGCAAAAAGTGGTTTTTCTACACTAACACAAACGTGAAAAGTGTTTTTTCCACACTAATACAAGTGGAAAAAGTGGTTTTCAACACTATCACAAGTGCAAAAAGTGTTTTTTCCACACTAATACAAGTGCAAAAGTGGTTTCCTGCACTAACACAAGTGCAAAAAGTGGTTTTTCAACAATAACACAAGTGCGAAAAGTGGTTTTTCCACACTAATACAAGTGCAAAAGTGGTTTCCTGCACCAACACAAGTGCGAAAAGTGGGTTTTTCAACACTAACACAAGTGCGAAAAGTGGTTCTTCAACACTAACACAAGTGCGAAAAGTGGTTTTTCCACACTAATACAAGTGCAAAAGTGGTTTCCTGCACCAACACAAGTGCGAAAAGTAGTTTTTCAACACTAAAACAAGTGCGAAAGGTGGTTTTTCAACACTATCACAAGTGCAAAAAGTGTTTTTTCCACACTAATACAAGTGCAAAAGTGGTTTCCTGCACCAACACAAGTGCGAAAAGTGGTTTTTCAACACTAACACAAGTGCAAAAAGTGGTTTTTCAACACTAACACAAGTGCGAAAAGTGTTTTTTCCACACTAATACAAGTGCAAAAGTGGTTTCCTGCACCAACACTAGTGCGAAAAGTGGTTTTTCAACACTAACACAAGTGCGAAAAGTGGTTTTTCAACACTAACACAAGTGCGAAAAGTGGTTTTTCAACACTAACACAAGTGCGAAAAGTGGTTTTTCCACACTAATACAAGTGCAAAAGTGGTTTCCTGCACCAACACAAGTGTGAAAAGTGGTTTTTCAACACGAACACAAGTGCGAAAAGTGTTTTTTCCACACTAATGCAAGTGCAAAAGAGGTTTTTCAACGCTAACACAAGTGCGAAAAGTGGTTTTTCAACACTAACACAAGTGCGAAAAGTGGTTTTTCCACACTAATACAAGTGCAAAAGTGGTTGCCTGCACCAACACAAGTGCGAAAAGTTGTTTTTCAACACTAACAGAAGTGTGAAAAGTGGTTTTTCCACACTAATACAAGTGCAAAAGTGGTTTCCTGCACCAACACAAGTGCGAAAAGTGGTTTTTCAACACTATCACAAGTGCAAAAAGTGGTTTTTCCACACTAATACAAGTGCAAAAGTGGTTTCCTGCACCAACACAAGTGCGAAAAGTGGTTTTTCAACACTAACACAATTGCGAAAAGTGGTTTTTCAACACTAACACAAGTGCGAAAAGTGGATTTTCCACACTAATACAAGTGCAAAAGTGGTTTTTCAAGACTAACACAAGTGCGAAAAGTGGTTTTTCAACACTAACACAAGTGCGAAAAGTGTTTTTTCCAAACTAATACAAGTGCAAAAGTGGTTTCCTGCACCAACACAACTGCGAAAAGTGGTTTTTCAACACTAACACAAGTGCGAAAAGAGGTTTTTCAACACTAACACAAGTGCGAAAAGGGGTTTTTCAACACTAACACAAGTGCGAAAAGTGTTTTTTCCACACTAATACAAGTGCAAAAGTGGTTTCCTGCACCAACACAAGTGCGAAAAGTGGTTTTTCAACACTAACACAAGTGCGAAAAGTGGTTTTTCAACACTAACACAAGTGCGAAAAGTGGTTTTTCAACACTAACACAAGTGCGAAAAGTGGTTTTTCCACACTAATACAAGTGCAAAAGTGGTTTCCTGCACCAACACAAGTGCGAAAAGTGGTTTTTCAACACTAACACAGGTGCGAAAAGTGGTTTTTCAACACTATCACAAGTGCAAAAAGTGTTTTTTCCACACTAATACAAGTGCAAAATTGGTTTCCTGCACCAACACAAGTGCGAAAAGTGGTTTTTCAACACTAACACAAGTGCGAAAAGTGGTTTTTCAACACTAACACAAGCGCGAAAAGTGGTTTTTCAACACTAACACAAGTGCAAAAGTGGTTTTTCAAGACTAACACAAGTGCAAAAGTGGTTTTTCAACACTAACACAAGTGCGAAAAGTGGTTTTTCAACACTAACACAACTGCGAAAAGTGGTTTTTCAACACTAACACAAGTGCAAAAAGTGGTTTTTCTACACTAACACAAACGTGAAAAGTGTTTTTTCCACACTAATACAAGTGGAAAAAGTGGTTTTCAACACTATCACAAGTGCAAAAAGTGTTTTTTCCACACTAATACAAGTGCAAAAGTGGTTTCCTGCACTAACACAAGTGCAAAAAGTGGTTTTTCAACAATAACACAAGTGCGAAAAGTGGTTTTTCCACACTAATACAAGTGCAAAAGTGGTTTCCTGCACCAACACAAGTGCGAAAAGTGGGTTTTTCAACACTAACACAAGTGCGAAAAGTGGTTTTTCAACACTAACACAAGTGCGAAAAGTGGTTTTTCCACACTAATACAAGTGCAAAAGTGGTTTCCTGCACCAACACAAGTGCGAAAAGTAGTTTTTCAACACTAAAACAAGTGCGAAAGGTGGTTTTTCAACACTATCACAAGTGCAAAAAGTGTTTTTTCCACACTAATACAAGTGCAAAAGTGGTTTCCTGCACCAACACAAGTGCGAAAAGTGGTTTTTCAACACTAACACAAGTGCAAAAAGTGGTTTTTCAACACTAACACAAGTGCGAAAAGTGTTTTTTCCACACTAATACAAGTGCAAAAGTGGTTTCCTGCACCAACACTAGTGCGAAAAGTGGTTTTTCAACACTAACACAAGTGCGAAAAGTGGTTTTTCAACACTAACACAAGTGCGAAAAGTGGTTTTTCAACACTAACACAAGTGCGAAAAGTGGTTTTTCCACACTAATACAAGTGCAAAAGTGGTTTCCTGCACCAACACAAGTGTGAAAAGTGGTTTTTCAACACGAACACAAGTGCGAAAAGTGTTTTTTCCACACTAATGCAAGTGCAAAAGAGGTTTTTCAACGCTAACACAAGTGCGAAAAGTGGTTTTTCAACACTAACACAAGTGCGAAAAGTGGTTTTTCCACACTAATACAAGTGCAAAAGTGGTTGCCTGCACCAACACAAGTGCGAAAAGTTGTTTTTCAACACTAACAGAAGTGTGAAAAGTGGTTTTTCCACACTAATACAAGTGCAAAAGTGGTTTCCTGCACCAACACAAGTGCGAAAAGTGGTTTTTCAACACTATCACAAGTGCAAAAAGTGGTTTTTCCACACTAATACAAGTGCAAAAGTGGTTTCCTGCACCAACACAAGTGCGAAAAGTGGTTTTTCAACACTAACACAATTGCGAAAAGTGGTTTTTCAACACTAACACAAGTGCGAAAAGTGGATTTTCCACACTAATACAAGTGCAAAAGTGGTTTTTCAAGACTAACACAAGTGCGAAAAGTGGTTTTTCAACACTAACACAAGTGCGAAAAGTGTTTTTTCCAAACTAATACAAGTGCAAAAGTGGTTTCCTGCACCAACACAACTGCGAAAAGTGGTTTTTCAACACTAACACAAGTGCGAAAAGAGGTTTTTCAACACTAACACAAGTGCGAAAAGGGGTTTTTCAACACTAACACAAGTGCGAAAAGTGTTTTTTCCACACTAATACAAGTGCAAAAGTGGTTTCCTGCACCAACACAAGTGCGAAAAGTGGTTTTTCAACACTAACACAAGTGCGAAAAGTGGTTTTTCAACACTAACACAAGTGCGAAAAGTGGTTTTTCAACACTAACACAAGTGCGAAAAGTGGTTTTTCCACACTAATACAAGTGCAAAAGTGGTTTCCTGCACCAACACAAGTGCGAAAAGTGGTTTTTCAACACTAACACAGGTGCGAAAAGTGGTTTTTCAACACTATCACAAGTGCAAAAAGTGTTTTTTCCACACTAATACAAGTGCAAAATTGGTTTCCTGCACCAACACAAGTGCGAAAAGTGGTTTTTCAACACTAACACAAGTGCGAAAAGTGGTTTTTCAACACTAACACAAGCGCGAAAAGTGGTTTTTCAACACTATCACAAGTGCAAAAAGTGGTTTTTCCACACTAATACAAGTGCAAAAAGTGTTTTTTCCACACTAATACAAGTGCAAAAAGTGTTTTTTCCACACTAATACAAGTGCAAAAGTGGTTTCCTGCACTAACACAAGTGCGAAAAGTGGTTTTTCAACAATAACACAAGTGCGAAAAGTGGTTTTTCCACACTAATACAAGTGCAAAAGTGGTTTCCTGCACCAACACAAGTGCGAAAAGTGGTTTTTCAACACTAACACAAGTGCGAAAAGTGGTTTTTCAACACTAACACAAGTGCGAAAAGTGGTTTTTCCACACTAATACAAGTGCAAAAGTGGTTTCCTGCACCAACACAAGTGCGAAAAGTGGTTTTTCAACACTAACACAAGTGCGAAAAGTGGTTTTTCAACACTAACACAAGTGCGAAAAGTGGTTTTTCCACACTAATACAAGTGCAAAAGTGGTTTCCTACACCAACACAAGTGCGAAAAGTGGTTTTTCAACACTAACACAAGTGCGAAAAGTGGTTTTTCAACACTATCACAAGTGCAAAAAGTGTTTTTTCCACACTAATACAAGTGCAAAAGTGGTTTCCTGCACCAACACAAGTGCGAAAAGTGGTTTTTCAACACTAACACAAGTGCGAAAAGTTGTTTTTCAACACTAACACAAGTGCGGAAAGTGGTTTTTCCACACTAATACAAGTGCAAAAGAGGTTTTTCAACGCTAACACAAGTGCGAAAAGTGGTTTTTCAACACTAACACAAGTGCGAAAAGTGGTTTTTCAACACTAACACAAGTGCGAAAAGTGGTTTTTCCACACTAATACAAGTGCAAAAGTGGTTGCCTGCACCAACACAAGTGCGAAAAGTGGTTTTTCAACACTAACACAAGTGTGAAAAGTGGTTTTTCCACACTAATACAAGTGCAAAAGTGGTTTCCTGCACCAACACAAGTGCGAAAAGTGGTTTTTCAACACTATCACAAGTGCAAAAAGTGGTTTTTCCACACTAATACAAGTGCAAAAGTGGTTTCCTGCACCAACACAAGTGCGAAAAGTGGTTTTTCAACACTAACACAATTGCGAAAAGTGGTTTTTCAACACTAACACAAGTGCGAAAAGTGGATTTTCCACACTAATACAAGTGCAAAAGTGATTTTTCAAGACTAACACAAGTGCGAAAAGTGGTTTTTCAACACTAACACAATTGCGAAAAGTGTTTTTTCCACACTAATACAAGTGCAAAAGTGGTTTCCTGCACCAACACAACTGCGAAAAGTGTTTTTTCAACACTAACACAAGTGCGAAAAGAGGTTTTTCAACACTAACACAAGTGCGAAAAGTGGTTTTTCAACACTAACACAAGTGCGAAAAGATGTTTTTTCCACACTAATACAAGTGCAAAAGTGGTTTCCTGCACCAACACAAGTGCGAAAAGTGGTTTTTCAACACTAACACAAGTGCGAAAAGTGGTTTATCAACACTAACACAAGTGCGAAAAGTGGTTTTTCAACACTAACACAAGTGCGAAAAGGGGTTTTTCAACACTAACACAAGTGCGAAAAGTGTTTTTTCCACACTAATACAAGTGCAAAAGTGGTTTCCTGCACCAACACAAGTGCGAAAAGTGGTTTTTCAACACTAACACAAGTGCAAAAGAGGTTTTTCAATGCTAACACAAGTGCGAAAAGTGGTTTTTCAACACTAACACAAGTGCGAAAAGTGGTTTTTCAACACTAACACAAGTGCGAAAAGTGGTTTTCCACACTAATACAAGTGCAAAAGTGGTTGCCTGCACCAACACAAGTGCGAAAAGTGGTTTTTCAACACTAACACAAGTGTTAAAAGTGGTTTTTCCACACTAATACAAGTGCAAAAGTGGTTTCCTGCACCAACACAAGTGCGAAAAGTGGTTTTTCAACACTATCACAAGTGCAAAAAGTGGTTTTTCAACACTAACACAAGTGCGAAAAGTGGTTTTTCAACACTAACACAAGTGCGAAAAGTGGTTTTTCCACACTAATACAAGTGCAAAAGTGGTTTCCTGCACCAACACAAGTGTGAAAAGTGGTTTTTCAACACGAACACAAGTGCGAAAAGTGGTTTTTCAACACTAACACAAGTGCGAAAAGTGGATTTCGAACACTAACACAAGTGCGAAAAGTGGTTTTTCAACACTAACACAAGTGCGAAAAGTGGTTTTTTCACACTAATACAAGTGCAAAAGTGGTTTTTCAACACTAACACAAGTGCGAAAGGTGTTTTTTCAACACTAACACAAGTGCAAAAGTGGTTTTTCAAGATTAACACAAGTGCAAAAGTGGTTTTTCAACACTAACACAAGTGCGAAAAGTGGTTTTTCAACACTAACACAAGTGCGAAAAGTGGTTTTCCACACTAATACAAGTGCAAAAGTGGTTGCCTGCACCAACACAAGTGCGAAAAGTGGTTTTTCAACACTCACACAAGTGTGAAAAGTGGTTTTTCCACACTAATACAAGTGCAAAAGTGGTTTCCTGCACCAACACAAGTGCGAAAAGTGGTTTTTCAACACTATCACAAGTGCAAAAAGTGGTTTTTCCACACTAATACAAGTGCAAAAGTGGTTTCCTGCACCAACACAAGTGCGAAAAGTGGTTTTTCAACACTAACACAAGTGCGAAAAGTGGTTTTTCAACACTAACATAAGTGCGAAAAGTGGTTTTTCAACACTAACACAAGTGCAAAAGTGGTTTTTCAAGACTAACACAAGTGCAAAAGTAGTTTTTCAACACTAACACAAGTGCGAAAAGTGGTTTTTCAACACTAACACAACTGCGAAAAGTGGTTTTTCAACACTAACACAAGTGCAAAAAGTGGTTTTTCTACACTAACACAAACGCGAAAAGTGTTTTTTCCACACTAATACAAGTGGAAAAAGTGGTTTTCAACACTATCACAAGTGCAAAAAGTGTTTTTTCCACACTAATACAAGTGCAAAAGTGGTTTCCTGCACTAACACAAGTGCGAAAAGTGGTTTTTCAACAATAACACAAGTGCGAAAAGTGGTTTTTCCACACTAATACAAGTGCAAAAGTGGTTTCCTGCACCAACACAAGTGCGAAAAGTGGGTTTTTCAACACTAACACAAGTGCGAAAAGTGGTTTTTCAACACTAACACAAGTGCGAAAAGTGGTTTTTCCACACTAATACAAGTGCAAAAGTGGTTTCCTGCACCAACACAAGTGCGAAAAGTAGTTTTTCAACACTAAAACAAGTGCGAAAGGTGGTTTTTCAACACTATCACAAGTGCAAAAAGTGTTTTTTCCACACTAATACAAGTGCAAAAGTGGTTTCCTGCACCAACACAAGTGCGAAAAGTGGTTTTTCAACACTAACACAAGTGCAAAAAGTGGTTTTTCAACACTAACACAAGTGCGAAAAGTGTTTTTTCCACACTAATACAAGTGCAAAAGTGGTTTCCTGCACCAACACTAGTGCGAAAAGTGGTTTTTCAACACTAACACAAGTGCGAAAAGTGGTTTTTCAACACTAACACAAGTGCGAAAAGTGGTTTTTCAACACTAACACAAGTGTGAAAAGTGGTTTTTCCACACTAATACAAGTGCAAAAGTGGTTTCCTGCACCAACACAAGTGTGAAAAGTGGTTTTTCAACACGAACACAAGTGCGAAAAGTGGTTTTTCAACACTAACACAAGTGCGAAAAGTGGTTTTTCAACACTAACACAAGTGCGAAAAGTGGTTTTTCAACACTAACACAAGTGCGAAAAGTGGTTTTTTCACACTAATACAAGTGCAAAAGTGGTTTTTCAACACTAACACAAGTGCGAAAGGTGTTTTTTCAACACTAACACAAGTGCGAAAAGTGGTTTTTCAACACTAACACAAGTGCGAAAAGTGGTTTTTCCACACTAATACAATTGAAAAAGTGGTTTCCTGCACCAACACAAGTGCGAAAAGTGGTTTTTCAACACTATCACAAGTGCGAAAAGTGTTTTTTCCACACTAATACAAGTGCAAAAGAGGTTTTTCAACGCTAACACAAGTGCGAAAAGTGGTTTTTCAACACTAACACAAGTGCAAAAAGTGGTTTTTCAACACTAACACAAGTGCGAAAAGTGGTTTTCCACACTAATACAAGTGCAAAAGTGGTTGCCTGCACCAACACAAGTGCGAAAAGTGGTTTTTCAACACTAACACAAGTGTGAAAAGTGGTTTTTCCACACTAATACAAGTGCAAAAGTGGTTTCCTGCACCAACACAAGTGCGAAAAGTGGTTTTTCAACACTATCACAAGTGCAAAAAGTGGTTTTTCAACACTAACACAAGTGCGAAAAGTGGTTTTTCAACACTAACACAAGTGCGAAAAGTGGTTTTTCCACACTAATACAAGTGCAAAAGTGGTTTCCTGCACCAACACAAGTGTGAAAAGTGGTTTTTCAACACGAACACAAGTGCGAAAAGTGGTTTTTCAACACTAACACAAGTGCGAAAAGTGGTTTTTCAACACTAACACAAGTGCGAAAAGTGGTTTTTCAACACTAACACAAGTGCGAAAAGTGGTTTTTTCACACTAATACAAGTGCAAAAGTGGTTTTTCAACACTAACACAAGTGCGAAAGGTGTTTTTTCAACACTAACACAAGTGCGAAAAGTGGTTTTTCAACACTAACACAAGTGCGAAAAGTGGTTTTTCCACACTAATACAAGTGCAAAAGTGGTTTCCTGCACCAACACAAGTGCGAAAAGTGGTTTTTCAACACTATCACAAGTGCGAAAAGTGTTTTTTCCACACTAATACAAGTGCAAAAGAGGTTTTTCAACGCTAACACAAGTGCGAAAAGTGGTTTTTCAACACTAACACAAGTGCGAAAAGTGGTTTTTCAACACTAACACAAGTGCGAAAAGTGGTTTTTCCACACTAATACAAGTGCAAAAGTGGTTGCCTGCACCAACACAAGTGCGAAAAGTTGTTTTTCAACACTAACAGAAGTGTGAAAAGTGGTTTTTCCACACTAATACAAGTGCAAAAGTGGTTTCCTGCACCAACACAAGTGCGAAAAGTGGTTTTTCAACACTATCACAAGTGCAAAAAGTGGTTTTTCCACACTAATACAAGTGCAAAAGTGGTTTCCTGCACCAACACAAGTGCGAAAAGTGGTTTTTCAACACTAACACAATTGCGAAAAGTGGTTTTTCAACACTAACACAAGTGCGAAAAGTGGATTTTCCACACTAATACAAGTGCAAAAGTGGTTTTTCAAGACTAACACAAGTGCGAAAAGTGGTTTTTCAACACTAACACAAGTGCGAAAAGTGTTTTTTCCAAACTAATACAAGTGCAAAAGTGGTTTCCTGCACCAACACAACTGCGAAAAGTGGTTTTTCAACACTAACACAAGTGCGAAAAGAGGTTTTTCAACACTAACACAAGTGCGAAAAAGGGTTTTTCAACACTAACACAAGTGCGAAAAGTGTTTTTTCCACACTAATACAAGTGCAAAAGTGGTTTCCTGCACCAACACAAGTGCGAAAAGTGGTTTTTCAACACTAACACAAGTGCGAAAAGTGGTTTTTCAACACTAACACAAGTGCGAAAAGTGGTTTTTCAACACTAACACAAGTGCGAAAAGTGGTTTTTCCACACTAATACAAGTGCAAAAGTGGTTTCCTGCACCAACACAAGTGCGAAAAGTGGTTTTTCAACACTAACACAGGTGCGAAAAGTGGTTTTTCAACACTATCACAAGTGCAAAAAGTGTTTTTTCCACACTAATACAAGTGCAAAATTGGTTTCCTGCACCAACACAAGTGCGAAAAGTGGTTTTTCAACACTAACACAAGTGCGAAAAGTGGTTTTTCAACACTAACACAAGCGCGAAAAGTGGTTTTTCCACACTAATACAAGTGCAAAAGTGGTTTCCTGCACCAACACAAGTGCGAAAAGTGGTTTTTCAACACTAACACAAGTGCGAAAAGTGGTTTTTCAACACTATCACAAGTGCAAAAAGTGGTTTTTCTACACTAATACAAGTGCAAAAAGTGGTTTTTCAACACTATCACAAGTACAAAAAGTGTTTTTTCCACACTAATACAAGTGCAAAAGTGGTTTCCTGCACTAACACAAGTGCGAAAAGTGGTTTTTCAACAATAACACAAGTGCGAAAAGTGGTTTTTCCACACTAATACAAGTGCAAAAGTGGTTTCCTGCACCAACACAAGTGCGAAAAGTGGTTTTTCAACACTAACACAAGTGCGAAAAGTGGTTTTTCAACACTAACACAAGTGCGAAAAGTGGTTTTTCCACACTAATACAAGTGCAAAAGTGGTTTCCTGCACCAACACAAGTGCGAAAAGTGGTTTTTCAACACTAACACAAGTGCGAAAAGTGGTTTTTCAACACTAACACAAGTGCGAAAAGTGGTTTTTCCACACTAATACAAGTGCAAAAGTGGTTTCCTACACCAACACAAGTGCGAAAAGTGGTTTTTCAACACTAACACAAGTGCGAAAAGTGGTTTTTCAACACTATCACAAGTGCAAAAAGTGTTTTTTCCACACTAATACAAGTGCAAAAGTGGTTTCCTGCACCAACACAAGTGCGAAAAGTGGTTTTTCAACACTAACACAAGTGCGAAAAGTTGTTTTTCAACACTAACACAAGTGCGGAAAGTGGTTTATCCACACTAATACAAGTGCAAAAGAGGTTTTTCAACGCTAACACAAGTGCGAAAAGTGGTTTTTCAACACTAACACAAGTGCGAAAAGTGGTTTTTCAACACTAACACAAGTGCGAAAAGTGGTTTTTCCACACTAATACAAGTGCAAAAGTGGTTGCCTGCACCAACACAAGTGCGAAAAGTGGTTTTTCAACACTAACACAAGTGTGAAAAGTGGTTTTTCCACACTAATACAAGTGCAAAAGTGGTTTCCTGCACCAACACAAGTGCGAAAAGTGGTTTTTCAACACTATCACAAGTGCAAAAAGTGGTTTTTCCACACTAATACAAGTGCAAAAGTGGTTTCCTGCACCAACACAAGTGCGAAAAGTGGTTTTTCAACACTAACACAATTGCGAAAAGTGGTTTTTCAACACTAACACAAGTGCGAAAAGTGGATTTTCCACACTAATACAAGTGCAAAAGTGGTTTTTCAAGACTAACACAAGTGCGAAAAGTGGTTTTTCAACACTAACACAATTGCGAAAAGTGTTTTTTCCACACTAATACAAGTGCAAAAGTGGTTTCCTGCACCAACACAACTGCGAAAAGTGGTTTTTCAACACTAACACAAGTGCGAAAAGAGGTTTTTCAACACTAACACAAGTGCGAAAAGTGGTTTTTCAACACTAACACAAGTGCGAAAAGTGTTTTTTCCACACTAATACAAGTGCAAAAGTGGTTTCCTGCACCAACACAAGTGCGAAAAGTGGTTTTTCAACACTAACACAAGTGCGAAAAGTGGTTTATCAACACTAACACAAGTGCGAAAAGTGGTTTTTCAACACTAACACAAGTGCGAAAAGTGGTTTTTCCACACTAATACAAGTGCAAAAGTGGTTTCCTGCACCAACACAAGTGCGAAAAGTGGTTTTTCAACACTAACACAGGTGCGAAAAGTGGTTTTTCAACACTATCACAAGTGCAAAAAGTGTTTTTTCCACACTAATACAGGTGCAAAATTGGTTTCCTGCACCAACACAAGTGTGAAAAGTGGTTTTTCAACACTAACACAAGTGCGAAAAGTGGTTTTTCAACACTAACACAAGCGCGAAAAGTGGTTTTTCCACACTAATACAAGTGCAAAAGTGGTTTCCTGCACCAACACAAGTGCGAAAAGTGGTTTTTCAACACTAACACAAGTGCGAAAAGTGGTTTTTCAACACTATCACAAGTGCAAAAAGTGGTTTTTCTACACTAATACAAGTGCAAAAAGTGTTTTTTCCACACTAAGACAAGTGCAAAAAGTGGTTTTTCAACACTATCACAAGTACAAAAAGTGTTTTTTCCACACTAATACAAGTGCAAAAGTGGTTTCCTGCACTAACACAAGTGCGAAAAGTGGTTTTTCAACAATAACACAAGTGCGAAAATTGGTTTTTCCACACTAATACAAGTGCAAAAGTGGTTTCCTGCACCAACACAAGTGCGAAAAGTGGTTTTTCAACACTAACACAAGTGCGAAAAGTGGTTTTTCAACACTAACACAAGTGCGAAAAGTGGTTTTTCCACACTAATACAAGTGCAAAAGTGGTTTCCTGCACCAACACAAGTGCGAAAAGTGGTTTTTCAACACTAACACAAGTGCGAAAAGTGGTTTTTCAACACTAACACCAGTGCGAAAAGTGGTTTTTCCACACTAATACAAGTGCAAAAGTGGTTTCCTGCACCAACACAAGTGCGAAAAGTGGTTTTTCAACACTAACACAAGTGCGAAAAGTGGTTTTTCAACACTAACACAAGTGCGAAAAGTGGTTTTTCGACACTAACACAAGTGCGAAAAGTGGTTTTTCCACACTAATACAAGTGCAAAAGTGGTTTCCTGCACCAACACAAGTGCGAAAAGTGGTTTTTCAACACTAATACAAGTGCAAAAAGTGGTTTTTCAACACTAACACAAGTGCGAAAAGTGGTTTTTCAACACTAACACAAGTGCGAAAAGTGGTTTTTCAACACTAACACAAGTGCGAAAAGTGGTTTTTCCACACTAATACAAGTGCAAAAGTGGTTTCCTGCACCAACACAAGTGCGAAAAGTGGTTTTTCAACACTAACACAAGTGCGAAAAGTGGTTTTTCAACACTAACACAAGCGCGAAAAGTGGTTTTTCCACACTAATACAAGTGCAAAAGTGGTTTCCTGCACCAACACAAGTGCGAAAAGTGGTTTTTCAACACTAACACAAATGCGAAAAGTGGTTTTTCAACACTATCACAAGTGCAAAAAGTGGTTTTTCTACACTAATACAAGTGCAAAAAGTGTTTTTTCCACAATAATACAAGTGCAAAATTGGTTTCCTGCACCAACACAAGTGCGAAAAGTGGTTTTTCAACACTAACACAAGTGCGAAAAGTGGTTTTTCAACACTAACACAAGCGCGAAAAGTGGTTTTTCCACACTAATACAAGTGCAAAAGTGGTTTCCTGCACCAACACAAGTGCAAAAAGTGGTTTTTCTACACTAATACAAGTGCAAAAAGTGTTTTTTCCACACTAATACAAGTGCAAAAAGTGGTTTTCAACACTATCACAAGTGCAAAAAGTGTTTTTTCCACACTAATACAAGTGCAAAAGTGGTTTCCTGCACTAACACAAGTGCGAAAAGTGGTTTTTCAACAATAACACAAGTGCGAAAAGTGGTTTTTCCACACTAATACAAGTGCAAAAGTGGTTTCCTGCACCAACACAAGTGCGAAAAGTGGTTTTTCAACACTAACACAAGTGCGAAAAGTGGTTTTTCAACACTAACACAAGTGCGAAAAGTGGTTTTTCCACACTAATACAAGTGCAAAAGTGGTTTCCTGCACCAACACAAGTGCGAAAAGTAGTTTTTCAACACTAAAACAAGTGCGAAAAGTGGTTTTTCAACACTATCACAAGTGCAAAAAGTGTTTTTTCCACACTAATACAAGTGCAAAAGTGGTTTCCTGCACCAACACAAGTGCGAAAAGTGGTTTTTCAACACTAACACAAGTGCAAAAAGTGGTTTTTCAACACTAACACAAGTGCGAAAAGTGTTTTTGCCACACTAATACAAGTGCAAAAGTGGTTTCCTGCACCAACACTAGTGCGAAAAGTGGTTTTTCAACACTAACACAAGTGCGAAAAGTGGTTTTTCAACACTAACACAAGTGCGAAAAGTGGTTTTTCAACACTAACACAAGTGCGAAAAGTGGTTTTTCCACACTAATACAAGTGCAAAAGTGGTTTCCTGCACCAACACAAGTGTGAAAAGTGGTTTTTCAACACGAACACAAGTGCGAAAAGTGGTTTTTCAACACTAACACAAGTGCGAAAAGTGGTTTTCGAACACTAACACAAGTGCGAAAAGTGGTTTTTCAACACTAACACAAGTGCGAAAAGTGGTTTTTTCACACTAATACAAGTGCAAAAGTGGTTTTTCAACACTAACACAAGTGCGAAAGGTGTTTTTTCAACACTAACACAAGTGCAAAAGTGGTTTTTCAAGATTAACACAAGTGCAAAAGTGGTTTTTCAACACTAACACAAGTGCGAAAAGTGGTTTTTCAACACTAACACAAGTGCGAAAAGTGGTTTTCCACACTAATACAAGTGCAAAAGTGGTTGCCTGCACCAACACAAGTGCGAAAAGTGGTTTTTCAACACTCACACAAGTGTGAAAAGTGGTTTTTCCACACTAATACAAGTGCAAAAGTGGTTTCCTGCACCAACACAAGTGCGAAAAGTGGTTTTTCAACACTATCACAAGTGCAAAAAGTGGTTTTTCCACACTAATACAAGTGCAAAAGTGGTTTCCTGCACCAACACAAGTGCGAAAAGTGGTTTTTCAACACTAACACAAGTGCGAAAAGTGGTTTTTCAACACTAACATAAGTGCGAAAAGTGGTTTTTCAACACTAACACAAGTGCAAAAGTGATTTTTCAAGACTAACACAAGTGCAAAAGTGGTTTTTCAACACTAACACAAGTGCGAAAAGTGGTTTTTCAACACTAACACAACTGCGAAAAGTGGTTTTTCAACACTAACACAAGTGCAAAAAGTGGTTTTTCTACACTAACACAAACGCGAAAAGTGTTTTTTCCACACTAATACAAGTGGAAAAGGTGGTTTTCAACACTATCACAAGTGCAAAAAGTGTTTTTTCCACACTAATACAAGTGCAAAAGTGGTTTCCTGCACTAACACAAGTGCGAAAAGTGGTTTTTCAACAATAACACAAGTGCGAAAAGTGGTTTTTCCACACTAATACAAGTGCAAAAGTGGTTTCCTGCACCAACACAAGTGCGAAAAGTGGGTTTTTCAACACTAACACAAGTGCGAAAAGTGGTTTTTCAACACTAACACAAGTGCGAAAAGTGGTTTTTCCACACTAATACAAGTGCAAAAGTGGTTTCCTGCACCAACACAAGTGCGAAAAGTAGTTTTTCAACACTAAAACAAGTGCGAAAGGTGGTTTTTCAACACTATCACAAGTGCAAAAAGTGTTTTTTCCACACTAATACAAGTGCAAAAGTGGTTTCCTGCACCAACACAAGTGCGAAAAGTGGTTTTTCAACACTAACACAAGTGCAAAAAGTGGTTTTTCAACACTAATACAAGTGCGAAAAGTGTTTTTTCCACACTAATACAAGTGCAAAAGTGGTTTCCTGCACCAACACTAGTGCGAAAAGTGGTTTTTCAACACTAACACAAGTGCGAAAAGTGGTTTTTCAACACTAACACAAGTGCGAAAAGTGGTTTTTCAACACTAACACAAGTGCGAAAAGTGGTTTTTCCACACTAATACAAGTGCAAAAGTGGTTTCCTGCACCAACACAAGTGTGAAAAGTGGTTTTTCAACACGAACACAAGTGCGAAAAGTGGTTTTTCAACACTAACACAAGTGCGAAAAGTGGTTTTTCAACACTAACACAAGTGCGAAAAGTGGTTTTTCAACACTAACACAAGTGCGAAAAGTGGTTTTTTCACACTAATACAA
This sequence comes from Myxine glutinosa, assembly GCF_964187855.1. Taxonomy (NCBI): domain Eukaryota; kingdom Metazoa; phylum Chordata; class Myxini; order Myxiniformes; family Myxinidae; genus Myxine; species Myxine glutinosa. The sequence continues at coordinate 100,724 of NW_027617396.1, forward strand.
GTGCAAAAGTGGTTTTTCAACACTAACACAAGTGCGAAAGGTGTTTTTTCAACACTAACACAAGTGCGAAAAGTGGTTTTTCAACACTAACACAAGTGCGAAAAGTGGTTTTTCCACACTAATACAAGTGAAAAAGTGGTTTCCTGCACCAACACAAGTGCGAAAAGTGGTTTTTCAACACTATCACAAGTGCGAAAAGTGTTTTTTCCACACTAATACAAGTGCAAAAGAGGTTTTTCAACGCTAACACAAGTGCGAAAAGTGGTTTTTCAACACTAACACAAGTGCAAAAAGTGGTTTTTCAACACTAACACAAGTGCGAAAAGTGGTTTTCCACACTAATACAAGTGCAAAAGTGGTTGCCTGCACCAACACAAGTGCGAAAAGTGGTTTTTCAACACTAACACAAGTGTGAAAAGTGGTTTTTCCACACTAATACAAGTGCAAAAGTGGTTTCCTGCACCAACACAAGTGCGAAAAGTGGTTTTTCAACACTATCACAAGTGCAAAAAGTGGTTTTTCAACACTAACACAAGTGCGAAAAGTGGTTTTTCAACACTAACACAAGTGCGAAAAGTGGTTTTTCCACACTAATACAAGTGCAAAAGTGGTTTCCTGCACCAACACAAGTGTGAAAAGTGGTTTTTCAACACGAACACAAGTGCGAAAAGTGGTTTTTCAACACTAACACAAGTGCGAAAAGTGGTTTTTCAACACTAACACAAGTGCGAAAAGTGGTTTTTCAACACTAACACAAGTGCGAAAAGTGGTTTTTTCACACTAATACAAGTGCAAAAGTGGTTTTTCAACACTAACACAAGTGCGAAAGGTGTTTTTTCAACACTAACACAAGTGCGAAAAGTGGTTTTTCAACACTAACACAAGTGCGAAAAGTGGTTTTTCCACACTAATACAAGTGCAAAAGTGGTTTCCTGCACCAACACAAGTGCGAAAAGTGGTTTTTCAACACTATCACAAGTGCGAAAAGTGTTTTTTCCACACTAATACAAGTGCAAAAGAGGTTTTTCAACGCTAACACAAGTGCGAAAAGTGGTTTTTCAACACTAACACAAGTGCGAAAAGTGGTTTTTCAACACTAACACAAGTGCGAAAAGTGGTTTTTCCACACTAATACAAGTGCAAAAGTGGTTGCCTGCACCAACACAAGTGCGAAAAGTTGTTTTTCAACACTAACAGAAGTGTGAAAAGTGGTTTTTCCACACTAATACAAGTGCAAAAGTGGTTTCCTGCACCAACACAAGTGCGAAAAGTGGTTTTTCAACACTATCACAAGTGCAAAAAGTGGTTTTTCCACACTAATACAAGTGCAAAAGTGGTTTCCTGCACCAACACAAGTGCGAAAAGTGGTTTTTCAACACTAACACAATTGCGAAAAGTGGTTTTTCAACACTAACACAAGTGCGAAAAGTGGATTTTCCACACTAATACAAGTGCAAAAGTGGTTTTTCAAGACTAACACAAGTGCGAAAAGTGGTTTTTCAACACTAACACAAGTGCGAAAAGTGTTTTTTCCAAACTAATACAAGTGCAAAAGTGGTTTCCTGCACCAACTCAACTGCGAAAAGTGGTTTTTCAACACTAACACAAGTGCGAAAAGAGGTTTTTCAACACTAACACAAGTGCGAAAAGGGGTTTTTCAACACTAACACAAGTGCGAAAAGTGTTTTTTCCACACTAATACAAGTGCAAAAGTGGTTTCCTGCACCAACACAAGTGCGAAAAGTGGTTTTTCAACACTAACACAAGTGCGAAAAGTGGTTTTTCAACACTAACACAAGTGCGAAAAGTGGTTTTTCAACACTAACACAAGTGCGAAAAGTGGTTTTTCCACACTAATACAAGTGCAAAAGTGGTTTCCTGCACCAACACAAGTGCGAAAAGTGGTTTTTCAACACTAACACAGGTGCGAAAAGTGGTTTTTCAACACTATCACAAGTGCAAAAAGTGTTTTTTCCACACTAATACAAGTGCAAAATTGGTTTCCTGCACCAACACAAGTGCGAAAAGTGGTTTTTCAACACTAACACAAGTGCGAAAAGTGGTTTTTCAACACTAACACAAGCGCGAAAAGTGGTTTTTCCAAACTAATACAAGTGCAAAAGTGGTTTCCTGCACCAACACAAGTGCGAAAAGTGGTTTTTCAACACTAACACAAGTGCGAAAAGTGGTTTTTCAACACTATCACAAGTGCAAAAAGTGGTTTTTCTACACTAATACAAGTGCAAAAAGTGTTTTTTCCACACTAATACAAGTGCAAAAAGTGGTTTTTCAACACTATCACAAGTACAAAAAGTGTTTTTTCCACACTAATACAAGTGCAAAAGTGGTTTCCTGCACTAACACAAGTGCGAAAAGTGGTTTTTCAACAATAACACAAGTGCGAAAAGTGGTTTTTCCACACTAATACAAGTGCAAAAGTGGTTTCCTGCACCAACACAAGTGCGAAAAGTGGTTTTTCAACACTAACACAAGTGCGAAAAGTGGTTTTTCAACACTAACACAAGTGCAAAAAGTGGTTTTTTCCACACTAATACAAGTGCAAAAGTGGTTTCCTGCACCAACACAAGTGCGAAAAGTGGTTTTTCAACACTAACACAAGTGCGAAAAGTGGTTTTTCAACACTAACACAAGTGCGAAAAGTGGTTTTTCCACACTAATACAAGTGCAAAAGTGGTTTCCTACACCAACACAAGTGCGAAAAGTGGTTTTTCAACACTAACACAAGTGCGAAAAGTGGTTTTTCAACACTATCACAAGTGCAAAAAGTGTTTTTTCCACACTAATACAAGTGCAAAAGTGGTTTCCTGCACCAACACAAGTGCGAAAAGTGGTTTTTCAACACTAACACAAGTGCGAAAAGTTGTTTTTCAACACTAACACAAGTGCGGAAAGTGGTTTTTCCACACTAATACAAGTGCAAAAGAGGTTTTTCAACGCTAACACAAGTGCGAAAAGTGGTTTTTCAACACTAACACAAGTGCAAAAAGTGGTTTTTCAACACTAACACAAGTGCGAAAAGTGGTTTTTCCACACTAATACAAGTGCAAAAGTGGTTGCCTGCACCAACACAAGTGCGAAAAGTGGTTTTTCAACACTAACACAAGTGTGAAAAGTGGTTTTTCCACACTAATACAAGTGCAAAAGTGGTTTCCTGCACCAACACAAGTGCGAAAAGTGGTTTTTCAACACTATCACAAGTGCAAAAAGTGGTTTTTCCACACTAATACAAGTGCAAAAGTGGTTTCCTGCACCAACACAAGTGCGAAAAGTGGTTTTTCAACACTAACACAATTGCGAAAAGTGGTTTTTCAACACTAACACAAGTGCGAAAAGTGGATTTTCCACACTAATACAAGTGCAAAAGTGGTTTTTCAAGACTAACACAAGTGCGAAAAGTGGTTTTTCAACACTAACACAATTGCGAAAAGTGTTTTTTCCACACTAATACAAGTGCAAAAGTGGTTTCCTGCACCAACACAACTGCGAAAAGTGGTTTTTCAACACTAACACAAGTGCGAAAAGAGGTTTTTCAACACTAACACAAGTGCGAAAAGTGGTTTTTCAACACTAACACAAGTGCGAAAAGTGTTTTTTCCACACTAATACAAGTGCAAAAGTGGTTTCCTGCACCAACACAAGTGCGAAAAGTGGTTTTTCAACACTAACACAAGTGCGAAAAGTGGTTTATCAACACTAACACAAGTGCGAAAAGTGGTTTTTCAACACTAACACAAGTGCGAAAAGTGGTTTTTCCACACTAATACAAGTGCAAAAGTGGTTTCCTGCACCAACACAAGTGCGAAAAGTGGTTTTTCAACACTAACACAGGTGCGAAAAGTGGTTTTTCAACACTATCACAAGTGCAAAAAGTGTTTTTTCCACACTAATACAGGTGCAAAATTGGTTTCCTGCACCAACACAAGTGTGAAAAGTGGTTTTTCAACACTAACACAAGTGCGAAAAGTGGTTTTTCAACACTAACACAAGCGCGAAAAGTGGTTTTTCCACACTAATACAAGTGCAAAAGTGGTTTCCTGCACCAACACAAGTGCGAAAAGTGGTTTTTCAACACTAACACAAGTGCGAAAAGTGGTTTTTCAACACTATCACAAGTGCAAAAAGTGGTTTTTCTACACTAATACAAGTGCAAAAAGTGTTTTTTCCACACTAAGACAAGTGCAAAAAGTGGTTTTTCAACACTATCACAAGTACAAAAAGTGTTTTTTCCACACTAATACAAGTGCAAAAGTGGTTTCCTGCACTAACACAAGTGCGAAAAGTGGTTTTTCAACAATAACACAAGTGCGAAAATTGGTTTTTCCACACTAATACAAGTGCAAAAGTGGTTTCCTGCACCAACACAAGTGCGAAAAGTGGTTTTTCAACACTAACACAAGTGCGAAAAGTGGTTTTTCAACACTAACACAAGTGCGAAAAGTGGTTTTTCCACACTATTACAAGTGCAAAAGTGGTTTCCTGCACCAACACAAGTGCGAAAAGTGGTTTTTCAACACTAACACAAGTGCGAAAAGTGGTTTTTCAACACTAACACCAGTGCGAAAAGTGGTTTTTCCACACTAATACAAGTGCAAAAGTGGTTTCCTGCACCAACACAAGTGCGAAAAGTGGTTTTTCAACACTAACACAAGTGCGAAAAGTGGTTTTTCAACACTAACACAAGTGCGAAAAGTGGTTTTTCGACACTAACACAAGTGCGAAAAGTGGTTTTTCCACACTAATACAAGTGCAAAAGTGGTTTCCTGCACCAACACAAGTGCGAAAAGTGGTTTTTCAACACTAATACAAGTGCAAAAAGTGGTTTTTCAACACTAACACAAGTGCGAAAAGTGGTTTTTCAACACTAACACAAGTGCGAAAAGTGGTTTTTCAACACTAACACAAGTGCGAAAAGTGGTTTTTCCACACTAATACAAGTGCAAAAGTGGTTTCCTGCACCAACACAAGTGCGAAAAGTGGTTTTTCAACACTAACACAAGTGCGAAAAGTGGTTTTTCAACACTAACACAAGCGCGAAAAGTGGTTTTTCCACACTAATACAAGTGCAAAAGTGGTTTCCTGCACCAACACAAGTGCGAAAAGTGGTTTTTCAACACTAACACAAGTGCGAAAAGTGGTTTTTCAACACTATCACAAGTGCAAAAAGTGGTTTTTCTACACTAATACAAGTGCAAAAAGTGTTTTTTCCACAATAATACAAGTGCAAAATTGGTTTCCTGCACCAACACAAGTGCGAAAAGTGGTTTTTCAACACTAACACAAGTGCGAAAAGTGGTTTTTCAACACTAACACAAGCGCGAAAAGTGGTTTTTCCACACTAATACAAGTGCAAAAGTGGTTTCCTGCACCAACACAAGTGCAAAAAGTGGTTTTTCTACACTAATACAAGTGCAAAAAGTGTTTTTTCCACACTAATACAAGTGCAAAAAGTGGTTTTCAACACTATCACAAGTGCAAAAAGTGTTTTTTCCACACTAATACAAGTGCAAAAGTGGTTTCCTGCACTAACACAAGTGCGAAAAGTGGTTTTTCAACAATAACACAAGTGCGAAAAGTGGTTTTTCCACACTAATACAAGTGCAAAAGTGGTTTCCTGCACCAACACAAGTGCGAAAAGTGGTTTTTCAACACTAACACAAGTGCGAAAAGTGGTTTTTCAACACTAACACAAGTGCGAAAAGTGGTTTTTCCACACTAATACAAGTGCAAAAGTGGTTTCCTGCACCAACACAAGTGCGAAAAGTAGTTTTTCAACACTAAAACAAGTGCGAAAAGTGGTTTTTCAACACTATCACAAGTGCAAAAAGTGTTTTTTCCACACTAATACAAGTGCAAAAGTGGTTTCCTGCACCAACACAAGTGCGAAAAGTGGTTTTTCAACACTAACACAAGTGCAAAAAGTGGTTTTTCAACACTAACACAAGTGCGAAAAGTGTTTTTGCCACACTAATACAAGTGCAAAAGTGGTTTCCTGCACCAACACTAGTGCGAAAAGTGGTTTTTCAACACTAACACAAGTGCGAAAAGTGGTTTTTCAACACTAACACAAGTGCGAAAAGTGGTTTTTCAACACGAACACAAGTGCAAAAAGTGGTTTTTCCACACTAATACAAGTGCAAAAGTGGTTTCCTGCACCAACACAAGTGTGAAAAGTGGTTTTTCAACACGAACACAAGTGCGAAAAGTGGTTTTTCAACACTAACACAAGTGCGAAAAGTGGTTTTTCAACACTAACACAAGTGCGAAAAGTGGTTTTTTTCACACTAATACAAGTGCAAAAGTGGTTTTTCAACACTAACACAAGTGCGAAAGGTGTTTTTTCAACACTAACACAAGTGCGAAAAGTGGTTTTTCAACTCTAACACAAGTGCGAAAAGTGGTTTTCCACGCTAATACAAGTGCAAAAGTGGTTTCCTGCACCAACACAAATGCGAAAAGTGGTTTTTCAACACTATCACAAGTGCAAAAAGTGTTTTTTCCACACTACTACAAGTGCGAAAAGTGTTTTTTCCACACTAATACAAGTGCAAAAGAGGTTTTTCAACACTAACACAAGTGCGAAAAGTGGTTTTTCAACACTAACACAAGTGCGAAAAGTGGTTTTTCAACACTAACACAAGTGCGAAAAGTGGTTTTTCCACACTAATACAAGTGCAAAAGTGGTTTCCTGCACCAACACAAGTGCGAAAAGTGGTTTTTCAACACTAACACAAGTGTGAAAAGTGGTTTTTCCACACTAATACAAGTGCAAAAGTGGTTTCCTGCACCAACACAAGTGCGAAAAGTGGTTTTTCAACACTATCACAAGTGCAAAAAGTGGTTTTTCCACACTAATACAAGTGCAAAAGTGGTTTCCTGCACCAACACAAGTGCAAAAAGTGGTTTTTCAACACTAACACAATTGCGAAAAGTGGTTTTTCAACACTAACACAAGTGCGAAAAGTGGTTTTTCCACACTAATACAAGTGCAAAAGTGGTTTTTCAAGACTAACACAAGTGCGAAAAGTGGTTTTTCAACACTAACACAAGTGCGAAAAGTGTTTTTTCCACACTAATACAAGTGCAAAAGTGGTTTCCTGCACCAACACAAGTGCGAAAAGTGGTTTTTCAACACTAACACAAGTGCGAAAAGTGGTTTTTCAACACTAACACAAGTGCGAAAAGTGGTTTTTCCACACTAATACAAGTGCAAAAGTGGTTTCCTGCACCAACACAAGTGCGAAAAGTGGTTTTTCAACACTAACACAAGTGCGAAAAGTGGTTTTTCAACACTAACACAAGTGCGAAAAGTGGTTTTTCAACACTAACACAAGTGCGAAAAGTGGTTTTTCAACACTAACACAAGTGCGAAAAGTGGTTTTTCCACACTAATACAAGTGCAAAAGTGGTTTCCTGCACCAACACAAGTGCGAAAAGTGGTTTTTCAACACTAACACAAGTGCGAAAAGTGGTTTTTCAACACTAACACAAGCGAGAAAAGTGGTTTTTCCACACTAATACAAGTGCAAAAGTGGTTTCCTGCACCAACACAAGTGCGAAAAGTGGTTTTTCAACACTAACACAAGTGCGAAAAGTGGTTTTTCAACACTATCACAAGTGCAAAAAGTGGTTTTTCTACACTAATACAAGTGCAAAAAGTATTTTTTCCACAATAATACAAGTGCAAAATTGGTTTCCTGCACTAACACAAGTGCGAAAAGTGGTTTTTCCACACTAATACAAGTGCAAAAGTGGTTTCCTGCACCAACACAAGTGCGAAAAGTGGTTTTTCAACACTAACACAAGTGCGAAAAGTGGTTTTTCAACACTATCACAAGTGCAAAAAGTGGTTTTTCTACACTAATACAAGTGCAAAAAGTGTTTTTTCCACACTAAGACAAGTGCAAAAAGTGGTTTTTCAACACTATCACAAGTACAAAAAGTGTTTTTTCCACACTAATACAAGTGCAAAAGTGGTTTCCTGCACTAACACAAGTGCGAAAAGTGGTTTTTCAACAATAACACAAGTGCGAAAATTGGTTTTTCCACACTAATACAAGTGCAAAAGTGGTTGCCTGCATCAACACAAGTGCGAAAAGTGGTTTTTCAACACTAACACAAGTGCGAAAAGTGGTTTTTCAACACTAACACAAGTGCGAAAAGTGGTTTTTCCACACTAATACAAGTGCAAAAGTGGTTTCCTGCACCAACACAAGTGCGAAAAGTGGTTTTTCAACACTAACACAAGTGCGAAAAGTGGTTTTTCAACACTAACACCAGTGCGAAAAGTGGTTTTTCCACACTAATACAAGTGCAAAAGTGGTTTCCTGCACCAACACAAGTGCGAAAAGTGGTTTTTCAACACTAACACAAGTGCGAAAAGTGGTTTTTCAACACTAACACAAGTGCGAAAAGTGGTTTTTCGACACTAACACAAGTGCGAAAAGTGGTTTTTCCACACTAATACAAGTGCAAAAGTGGTTTCCTGCACCAACACAAGTGCGAAAAGTGGTTTTTCAACACTAATACAAGTGCAAAAAGTGGTTTTTCAACACTAACACAAGTGCGAAAAGTGGTTTTTCAACACTAACACAAGTGCGAAAAGTGGTTTTTCAACACTAACACAAGTGCGAAAAGTGGTTTTTCCACACTAATACAAGTGCAAAAGTGGTTTCCTGCACCAACACAAGTGCGAAAAGTGGTTTTTCAACACCAACACAAGTGCGAAAAGTGGTTTTTCAACACTAACACAAGCGCGAAAAGTGGTTTTTCCACACTAATACAAGTGCAAAAGTGGTTTCCTGCACCAACACAAGTGCGAAAAGTGGTTTTTCAACACTAACACAAGTGCGAAAAGTGGTTTTTCAACACTATCACAAGTGCAAAAAGTGGTTTTTCTACACTAATACAAGTGCAAAAAGTGTTTTTTCCACAATAATACAAGTGCAAAATTGGTTTCCTGCACCAACACAAGTGCGAAAAGTGGTTTTTCAACACTAACACAAGTGCGAAAAGTGGTTTTTCAACACTAACACAAGCGCGAAAAGTGGTTTTTCCACACTAATACAAGTGCAAAAGTGGTTTCCTGCACCAACACAAGTGCAAAAAGTGGTTTTTCTACACTAATACAAGTGCAAAAAGTGTTTTTTCCACACTAATACAAGTGCAAAAAGTGGTTTTCAACACTATCACAAGTGCAAAAAGTGTTTTTTCCACACTAATACAAGTGCAAAAGTGGTTTCCTGCACTAACACAAGTGCGAAAAGTGGTTTTTCAACAATAACACAAGTGCGAAAAGTGGTTTTTCCACACTAATACAAGTGCAAAAGTGGTTTCCTGCACCAACACAAGTGCGAAAAGTGGTTTTTCAACACTAACACAAGTGCGAAAAGTGGTTTTTCAACACTAACACAAGTGCGAAAAGTGGTTTTTCCACACTAATACAAGTGCAAAAGTGGTTTCCTGCACCAACACAAGTGCGAAAAGTAGTTTTTCAACACTAAAACAAGTGCGAAAAGTGGTTTTTCAACACTATCACAAGTGCAAAAAGTGTTTTTTCCACACTAATACAAGTGCAAAAGTGGTTTCCTGCACCAACACAAGTGCGAAAAGTGGTTTTTCAACACTAACACAAGTGCAAAAAGTGGTTTTTCAACACTAACACAAGTGCGAAAAGTGTTTTTGCCACACTAATACAAGTGCAAAAGTGGTTTCCTGCACCAACACTAGTGCGAAAAGTGGTTTTTCAACACTAACACAAGTGCGAAAAGTGGTTTTTCAACACTAACACAAGTGCGAAAAGTGGTTTTTCAACACGAACACAAGTGCAAAAAGTGGTTTTTCCACACTAATACAAGTGCAAAAGTGGTTTCCTGCACCAACACAAGTGTGAAAAGTGGTTTTTCAACACGAACACAAGTGCGAAAAGTGGTTTTTCAACACTAACACAAGTGCGAAAAGTGGTTTTTCAACACTAACACAAGTGCGAAAAGTGGTTTTTTTCACACTAATACAAGTGCAAAAGTGGTTTTTCAACACTAACACAAGTGCGAAAGGTGTTTTTTCAACACTAACACAAGTGCGAAAAGTGGTTTTTCAACACTAACACAAGTGCGAAAAGTGGTTTTCCACGCTAATACAAGTGCAAAAGTGGTTTCCTGCACCAACACAAATGCGAAAAGTGGTTTTTCAACACTATCACAAGTGCAAAAAGTGTTTTTTCCACACTACTACAAGTGCGAAAAGTGTTTTTTCCACACTAATACAAGTGCAAAAGAGGTTTTTCAACACTAACACAAGTGCGAAAAGTGGTTTTTCAACACTAACACAAGTGCGAAAAGTGGTTTTTCAACACTAACACAAGTGCGAAAAGTGGTTTTTCCACACTAATACAAGTGCAAAAGTGGTTTCCTGCACCAACACAAGTGCGAAAAGTGGTTTTTCAACACTAACACAAGTGTGAAAAGTGGTTTTTCCACACTAATACAAGTGCAAAAGTGGTTTCCTGCACCAACACAAGTGCGAAAAGTGGTTTTTCAACACTATCACAAGTGCAAAAAGTGGTTTTTCCACACTAATACAAGTGCAAAAGTGGTTTCCTGCACCAACACAAGTGCAAAAAGTGGTTTTTCAACACTAACACAATTGCGAAAAGTGGTTTTTCAACACTAACACAAGTGCGAAAAGTGGTTTTTCCACACTAATACAAGTGCAAAAGTGGTTTTTCAAGACTAACACAAGTGCGAAAAGTGGTTTTTCAACACTAACACAAGTGCGAAAAGTGTTTTTTCCACACTAATACAAGTGCAAAAGTGGTTTCCTGCACCAACACAAGTGCGAAAAGTGGTTTTTCAACACTAACACAAGTGCGAAAAGTGGTTTTTCAACACTAACACAAGTGCGAAAAGTGGTTTTTCAACACTAACACAAGTGCGAAAAGTGGTTTTTCCACACTAATACAAGTGCAAAAGTGGTTTCCTGCACCAACACAAGTGCGAAAAGTGGTTTTTCAACACTAACACAAGTGCGAAAAGTGGTTTTTCAACACTAACACAAGTGCGAAAAGTGGTTTTTCAACACTAACACAAGTGCGAAAAGTGGTTTTTCAACACTAACACAAGTGCGAAAAGTGGTTTTTCCACACTAATACAAGTGCAAAAGTGGTTTCCTGCACCAACACAAGTGCGAAAAGTGGTTTTTCAACACTAACACAAGTGCGAAAAGTGGTTTTTCAACACTAACACAAGCGCAAAAAGTGGTTTTTCCACACTAATACAAGTGCAAAAGTGGTTTCCTGCACCAACACAAGTGCGAAAAGTGGTTTTTCAACACTAACACAAGTGCGAAAAGTGGTTTTTCAACACTATCACAAGTGCAAAAAGTGGTTTTTCTACACTAATACAAGTGCAAAAAGTATTTTTTCCACAATAATACAAGTGCAAAATTGGTTTCCTGCACTAACACAAGTGCGAAAAGTGGTTTTTCAACACTAACACAAGTGCGAAAAGTGGTTTTTCATCACTAACACAAGCGCGAAAAGTGGTTTTTCCACACTAATACAAGTGCAAAAGTGGTTTCCTGCACCAACACAAGTGCAAAAAGTGGTTTTTCTACACTAATACAAGTGCAAAAAGTGTTTTTTCCACACTAATACAAGTGCAAAAAGTGGTTTTCAACACTATCACAAGTGCAAAAAGTGTTTTTTCCACACTAATACAAGTGCAAAAGTGGTTTCCTGCACTAACACAAGTGCGAAAAGTGGTTTTTCAACAATAACACAAGTGCGAAAAGTGGTTTTTCCACACTAATACAAGTGCAAAAGTGGTTTCCTGCACCAACACAAGTGCAAAAAGTGGTTTTTCAACACGAACACAAGTGCGAAAAGTGGTTTTTCAACACTAACACAAGTGCGAAAAGTGGTTTTTCCACACTAATACAAGTGCAAAAGTGGTTTCCTGCACCAACACAAGTGCGAAAAGTAGTTTTTCAACACTAAAACAAGTGCGAAAAGTGGTTTTTCAACACTATCACAAGTGCAAAAAGTGTTTTTTCCACACTAATACAAGTGCAAAAGTGGTTTCCTGCACCAACACAAGTGCGAAAAGTGGTTTTTCAACACTATCACAAGTGCAAAAAGTGGTTTTTCCACACTAATACAAGTGCAAAAGTGGTTTCCTGCACCAACACAAGTGCAAAAAGTGGTTTTTCAACACTAACACAATTGCGAAAAGTGGTTTTTCAACACTAACACAAGTGCGAAAAGTGGTTTTTCCACACTAATACAAGTGCAAAAGTGGTTTTTCAAGACTAACACAAGTGCGAAAAGTGGTTTTTCAACACTAACACAAGTGCGAAAAGTGTTTTTTCCACACTAATACAAGTGCAAAAGTGGTTTCCTGCACCAACACAAGTGCGAAAAGTGGTTTTTCAACACTAACACAAGTGCGAAAAGTGGTTTTTCAACACTAACACAAGTGCGAAAAGTGGTTTTTCAACACTAACACAAGTGCGAAAAGTGGTTTTTCCACACTAATACAAGTGCAAAAGTGGTTTCCTGCACCAACACAAGTGCGAAAAGTGGTTTTTCAACACTAACACAAGTGCGAAAAGTGGTTTTTCAACACTAACACAAGTGCGAAAAGTGGTTTTTCAACACTAACACAAGTGCGAAAAGTGGTTTTTCAACACTAACACAAGTGCGAAAAGTGGTTTTTCCACACTAATACAAGTGCAAAAGTGGTTTCCTGCACCAACACAAGTGCGAAAAGTGGTTTTTCAACACTAACACAAGTGCGAAAAGTGGTTTTTCAACACTAACACAAGCGCAAAAAGTGGTTTTTCCACACTAATACAAGTGCAAAAGTGGTTTCCTGCACCAACACAAGTGCGAAAAGTGGTTTTTCAACACTAACACAAGTGCGAAAAGTGGTTTTTCAACACTATCACAAGTGCAAAAAGTGGTTTTTCTACACTAATACAAGTGCAAAAAGTATTTTTTCCACAATAATACAAGTGCAAAATTGGTTTCCTGCACTAACACAAGTGCGAAAAGTGGTTTTTCAACACTAACACAAGTGCGAAAAGTGGTTTTTCATCACTAACACAAGCGCGAAAAGTGGTTTTTCCACACTAATACAAGTGCAGTAGTGGTTTCCTGCACCAACACAAGTGCAAAAAGTGGTTTTTCTACACTAATACAAGTGCAAAAAGTGTTTTTTCCACACTAATACAAGTGCAAAAAGTGGTTTTCAACACTATCACAAGTGCAAAAAGTGTTTTTTCCACACTAATACAAGTGCAAAAGTGGTTTCCTGCACTAACACAAGTGCGAAAAGTGGTTTTTCAACAATAACACAAGTGCGAAAAGTGGTTTTTCCACACTAATACAAGTGCAAAAGTGGTTTCCTGCACCAACACAAGTGCAAAAAGTGGTTTTTCAACACGAACACAAGTGCGAAAAGTGGTTTTTCAACACTAACACAAGTGCGAAAAGTGGTTTTTCCACACTAATACAAGTGCAAAAGTGGTTTCCTGCACCAACACAAGTGCGAAAAGTAGTTTTTCAACACTAAAACAAGTGCGAAAAGTGGTTTTTCAACACTATCACAAGTGCAAAAAGTGTTTTTTCCACACTAATACAAGTGCAAAAGTGGTTTCCTGCACCAACACAAGTGCGAAAAGTGGTTTTTCAACACTAACACAAGTGCGAAAAGTGGTTTTTCAACACTAACACAAGTGCGAAAAGTGGTTTTTCAACACGAACACAAGTGCGAAAAGTGGTTTTTCCACACTAATACAAGTGCAAAAGTGGTTTCCTGCACCAACACAAGCGTGAAAAGTGGTTTTTCAACACGAACACAAGTGCGAAAAGTGGTTTTTCAACACTAACACAAGTGCGAAAAGTGGTTTTTCAACACTAACACAAGTGCGAAAAGTGGTTTTTTCACACTAATACAAGTGCAAAAGTGGTTTTTCAACACTAACACAAGTGCGAAAGGTGTTTTTTCAACACTAACACAAGTGCGAAAAGTGGTTTATCAACACTAACAGAAGTGCGAAAAGTGGTTTTTCCACACTAATACAAGTGCAAAAGTGGTTTCCTGCACCAACACAAGTGCGAAAAGTGGTTTTTCAACACTATCACAAGTGCAAAAAGTGTTTTTTCCACACTAATACAAGTGCGAAAAGTGTTTTTTCCACACTAATACAAGTGCAAAAGAGGTTTTTCAACACTAACACAAGTGCGAAAAGTGGTTTTTCAACACTAACACAAGTGCGAAAAGTGGTTTTTCAACACTAACACAAGTGCGAAAAGTGGTTTTTCCACACTAATACAAGTGCAAAAGTGGTTTCCTGCACCAACACAAGTGCGAAAAGTGGTTTTTCAACACTAACACAAGTGTGAAAAGTAGTTTTTTCCACACTAATACAAGTGCAAAAGTGGTTTCCTGCACCAACACAAGTGCGAAAAGTGGTTTTTCAACACTATCACAAGTGCAAAAAGTGGTTTTTCCACACTAATACAAGTGCAAAAGTGGTTTCCTGCACCAACACAAGTGCAAAAAGTGGTTTTTCAACACTAACACAATTGCGAAAAGTGGTTTTTCAACACTAACACAAGTGCGAAAAGTGGTTTTTCCACACTAATACAAGTGCAAAAGTGGTTTTTCAAGACTAACACAAGTGCGAAAAGTGGTTTTTCAACACTAACACAAGTGCGAAAAGTGTTTTTTCCACACTAATACAAGTGCAAAAGTGGTTTCCTGCACCAACACAACTGCGAAAAGTGGTTTTTCAACACTAACACAAGTGCGAAAAGTGGTTTTTCAACACTAACACAAGTGCGAAAAGTGTTTTTTCCACACTAATACAAGTGCAAAAGTGGTTTCCTGCACCAACACAAGTGCGAAAAGTGTTTTTTCAACACTAACACAAGTGCGAAAAGTGGTTTTTCAACACTAACACAAGTGCGAAAAGTGGTTTTTCAACACTAACACAAGTGCGAAAAGTGGTTTTTCCACACTAATATAAGTGCAAAAGTGGTTTCCTGCACCAACACAAGTGCGAAAAGTGGTTTTTCAACACTAACACAGGTGCGAAAAGTGGTTTTTCAACACTATCACAAGTGCAAAAAGTGTTTTTTCCACACTAATACAAGTGCAAAATTGGTTTCCTGCACCAACACAAGTGCAAAAAGTGGTTTTTCAACACTATCACAAGTGCAAAAAGTGTTTTTTCCACACTAATACAAGTGCAAAAGTGGTTTCCTGCACTAACACAAGTGCGAAAAGTGGTTTTTCAACAATAACACAAGTGCGAAAAGTGGTTTTTCCACACTAATA
The DNA here is from genome assembly GCF_964187855.1 of Myxine glutinosa. NCBI lineage: Eukaryota > Metazoa > Chordata > Myxini > Myxiniformes > Myxinidae > Myxine > Myxine glutinosa. Next base: position 116,083 of record NW_027617396.1, read on the forward strand.
CAAGTGCAAACGTGGTTTCCTGCACCAACACAAGTGCGAAAAGTGGTTTTTCAACACTAACACAAGTGCGAAAAGTGGTTTTTCAACACTAACACAAGTGCGAAAAGTGGTTTTTCCACACTAATACAAGTGCAAAAGTGGTTTCCTGCACCAACACAAGTGCGAAAAGTGGTTTTTCAACACTAACACAAGTGCGAAAAGTGGTTTTTCAACACTATCACAAGTGCAAAAAGTGTTTTTTCCACACTAATACAAGTGCAAAAGTGGTTTCCTGCACCAACACAAGTGCGAAAAGTGGTTTTTCAACACTAACACAAGTGCAAAAAGTGGTTTTTCAACACTAACACAAGTGCGAAAAGTGTTTTTTCCACACTAATACAAGTGCAAAAGTGGTTTCCTGCACCAACACTAGTGCGAAAAGTGGTTTTTCAACACTAACACAAGTGCGAAAAGTGCTTTTTCAACACTAACACAAGTGCGAAAAGTGGTTTTTCAACACTAACACAAGTGCGAAAAGTGGTTTTTCCACACTAATACAAGTGCAAGAGTGGTTTCCTGCACCAACACAAGTGTGAAAAGTGGTTTTTCAACACTAACAAAAGTGCGAAAAGTGGTTTTTCAACACTATCACAAGTGTAAAAAGTGTTTTTTCCACACTAATACAAGTGCAAAAGTGGTTTCCTGCACCAACACAAGTGCGAAAAGTGGTTTTTCAACACTAACACAAGTGCGAAAAGTGGTTTTTCAACACTAACACAAGTGCGAAAAGTGGTTTTTCCACACTAATACAAGTGCAAAAGTGGTTTCCTGCACCAACACAAGTGCGAAAAGTGGTTTTTCAACACTAACACAAGTGCGAAAAGTGGTTTTTCAACACTAACACAAGTGCGAAAAGTGATTTTTCCACACTAATACAAGTGCAAAAGTGGTTTCCTGCACCAACACAAGTGCGAAAAGTGGTTTTTCAACACTAACACAAGTGCGAAAAGTGGTTTTTCAACACTAACACAAGTGCGAAAAGTGGTTTTTCCACACTAATACAAGTGCAAAAGTGGTTTCCTACACCAACACATGTGCGAAAAGTGGTTTTTCAACACTAACACAAGTGCGAAAAGTGGTTTTTCAACACTATCACAAGTGCAAAAAGTGTTTTTTCCACACTAATACAAGTGCAAAAGTGGTTTCCTGCACCAACACAAGTGCGAAAAGTGGTTTTTCAACACTATCACAAGTGCAAAAAGTGGTTTTTCCACACTAATACAAGTGCAAAAGTGGTTTCCTGCACCAACACAAGTGCAAAAAGTGGTTTTTCAACACTAACACAATTGCGAAAAGTGGTTTTTCAACACTAACACAAGTGCGAAAAGTGGTTTTTCCACACTAATACAAGTGCAAAAGTGGTTTTTCAAGACTAACACAAGTGCGAAAAGTGGTTTTTCAACACTAACACAAGTGCGAAAAGTGTTTTTTCCACACTAATACAAGTGCAAAAGTGGTTTCCTGCACCAACACAAGTGCGAAAAGTGGTTTTTCAACACTAACACAAGTGCGAAAAGTGGTTTTTCATCACTAACACAAGTGCGAAAAGTGGTTTTTCAACACTAACACAAGTGCGAAAAGTGGTTTTTCCACACTAATACAAGTGCAAAAGTGGTTTCCTGCACCAACACAAGTGCGAAAAGTGGTTTTTCAACACTAACACAAGTGCGAAAAGTGGTTTTTCAACACTAACACAAGTGCAAAAAGTGGTTTTTCAACACTAACACAAGTGCGAAAAGTGGTTTTTCAACACTAACACAAGTGCGAAAAGTGGTTTTTCCACACTAATACAAGTGCAAAAGTGGTTTCCTGCACCAACACACGTGCGAAAAGTGGTTTTTCAACACTAACACAAGTGCGAAAAGTGGTTTTTCAACACTAACACAAGCGCGAAAAGTGGTTTTTCCACACTAATACAAGTGCAAAAGTGGTTTCCTGCACCAACACAAGTGCGAAAAGTGGTTTTTCAACACTAACACAAGTGCGAAAAGTGGTTTTTCAACACTATCACAAGTGCAAAAAGTGGTTTTTCTACACTAATACAAGTGCAAAAAGTATTTTTTCCACAATAATACAAGTGCAAAAGTGGTTTCCTGCACCAACACAAGTGCAAAAAGTGGTTTTTCAACACTAACACAATTGCGAAAAGTGGTTTTTCAACACTAACACAAGTGCGAAAAGTGGTTTTTCCACACTAATACAAGTGCAAAAGTGGTTTTTCAAGACTAACACAAGTGCGAAAAGTGGTTTTCCAACACTAACACAAGTGCGAAAAGTGGTTTTTCAACACTAACACAAGTGCGAAAAGTGGTTTTTCCACACTAATACAAGTGCAAAAGTGGTTTCCTGCACCAACACAAGTGCGAAAAGTGGTTTTTCAACACTAACACAAGTGCGAAAAGTGGTTTTTCAACACTAACACAAGCGCGAAAAGTGGTTTTTCCACACTAATACAAGTGCAAAAGTGGTTTCCTGCACCAACACAAGTGCGAAAAGTGGTTTTTCAACACTAACACAAGTGCGAAAAGTGGTTTTTCAACACTATCACAAGTGCAAAAAGTGGTTTTTCTACACTAATACAAGTGCAAAAAGTATTTTTTCCACAATAATACAAGTGCAAAATTGGTTTCCTGCACTAACACAAGTGCGAAAAGTGGTTTTTCAACACTAACACAAGTGCGAAAAGTGGTTTTTCATCACTAACACAAGCGCGAAAAGTGGTTTTTCCACACTAATACAAGTGCAAAAGTGGTTTCCTGCACCAACACAAGTGCAAAAAGTGGTTTTTCTACACTAATACAAGTGCAAAAAGTGTTTTTTCCACACTAATACAAGTGCAAAAAGTGGTTTTCAACACTATCACAAGTGCAAAAAGTGTTTTTTCCACACTAATACAAGTGCAAAAGTGGTTTCCTGCACTAACACAAGTGCGAAAAGTGGTTTTTCAACAATAACACAAGAGCGAAAAGTGGTTTTTCCACACTAATACAAGTGCAAAAGTGGTTTCCTGCACCAACACAAGTGCGAAAAGTGGTTTTTCAACACTAACACAAGTGCGAAAAGTGGTTTTTCAACACTAACACAAGTGCGAAAAGTGGTTTTTCCACACTAATACAAGTGCAAAAGTGGTTTCCTGCACCAACACAAGTGCGAAAAGTAGTTTTTCAACACTAAAACAAGTGCGAAAAGTGGTTTTTCAACACTATCACAAGTGCAAAAAGTGTTTTTTCCACACTAATACAAGTGCAAAAGTGGTTTCCTGCACCAACACAAGTGCGAAAAGTGGTTTTTCAACACTAACAGAAGTGCGAAAAGTGGTTTTTCAACACTAACACAAGTGCGAAAAGTGGTTTTTCAACACGAACACAAGTGCGAAAAGTGGTTTTTCCACACTAATACAAGTGCAAAAGTGGTTTCCTGCACCAACACAAGCGTGAAAAGTGGTTTTTCAACACGAACACAAGTGCGAAAAGTGGTTTTTCAACACTAACACAAGTGCGAAAAGTGGTTTTTCAACACTAACACAAGTGCGAAAAGTGGTTTTTTCACACTAATACAAGTGCAAAAGTGGTTTTTCAACACTAACACAAGTGCGAAAGGTGTTTTTTCAACACTAACACAAGTGCGAAAAGTGGTTTTTCAACACTAACAGAAGTGCGAAAAGTGGTTTTTCCACACTAATACAAGTGCAAAAGTGGTTTCCTGCACCAACACAAGTGCGAAAAGTGGTTTTTCAACACTATCACAAGTGCAAAAAGTGTTTTTTCCACACTAATACAAGTGCGAAAAGTGTTTTTTCCACACTAATACAAGTGCAAAAGAGGTTTTTCAACACTAACACAAGTGCGAAAAGTGGTTTTTCAACACTAACACAAGTGCGAAAAGTGGTTTTTCAACACTAACACAAGTGCGAAAAGTGGTTTTTCCACACTAATACAAGTGCAAAAGTGGTTTCCTGCACCAACACAAGTGCGAAAAGTGGTTTTTCAACACTATCACAAGTGCAAAAAGTGGTTTTTCCACACTAATACAAGTGCAAAAGTGGTTTCCTGCACCAACACAAGTGCGAAAAGTGGTTTTTCAACACCAACACAATTGCGAAAAGTGGTTTTTCAACACTAACACAAGTGCGAAAAGTGGTTTTTCCACAATAATACAAGTGCAAAAGTGGTTTTTCAAGACTAACACAAGTGCGAAAAGTGGTTTTTCAACACTAACACAAGTGCGAAAAGTGTTTTTTCCACACTAATACAAGTGCAAAAGAGGTTTTTCAACACTAACACAAGTGCGAAAAGTGGTTTTTCAACACTAACACAAGTGCGAAAAGTGGTTTTTCAACACTAACACAAGTGCGAAAAGTGGTTTTTCCACACTAATACAAGTGCAAAAGTGGTTTCCTGCACCAACACAAGTGCGAAAAGTGGTTTTTCAACACTATCACAAGTGCAAAAAGTGGTTTTTCCACACTAATACAAGTGCAAAAGTGGTTTCCTGCACCAACACAAGTGCGAAAAGTGGTTTTTCAACACCAACACAATTGCGAAAAGTGGTTTTTCAACACTAACACAAGTGCGAAAAGTGGTTTTTCCACACTAATACAAGTGCAAAAGTGGTTTTTCAAGACTAACACAAGTGCGAAAAGTGGTTTTTCAACACTAACACAAGTGCGAAAAGTGTTTTTTCCACACTAATACAAGTGCAAAAGTGGTTTCCTGCACCAACACAACTGCGAAAAGTGGTTTTTCAACACTAACACAAGTGCGAAAAGAGGTTTTTCAACAGTAACACAAGTGCGAAAAGTGGTTTTTCAACACTAACACAAGTGCGAAAAGTGTTTT